>NC_138113.1:47969700-48217200 GCF_964146895.1 Miniopterus schreibersii
CACCTTTATTTTTTTCTAAGTCAAATTAAATTTTAGGGGAAGGAAGTCCCTAATGGAATGATCTTTGACCAATGGACAGGAAAGAGGGTGGAAGCCTTCTTTATCTCTCCATGTTTGATTCCAAAGAATGGTTTACCCCTCACCACCCTTTCTAAGAACTACATTTAAAATAGTACATGAAAGAGAGAAAAGATGAATTCTATTTATGTTTGGTTCCCTTCCTTCTTCCTATTGATGAATTTATCTACATAGCAACCTGATCAAGACAAGAGAACCAAACACTGGCCATTAAATGCTTCCAGAAGCATTTCTCTTCTCACTTTGCATTGCCCAGAAAAAGTAACATGGGCAGATGTGACCTCAAAGGTTAAACTATTATGATCTTCCATGTACATGGAAGAAGAGAACACAGTGTCAGATAACATGAGTAATACCTACCACACTTGCCCTCAGTTATCAATTATCTAGCTCTCCTCTTATCTGGGCCCCTGATAAGTGAAGCCATGGTCTCCACCACTCCAGGAATTCTTGGAAGCCACTCCTCCAGCACTCAGGAAACTAAGCTTCCCTCTACCTTCCGGTTGGACTGCTCCTATATTCCCACTACTTGGGTTAGGAACACTTGGGACATCAAGGTTCATTCTTGAAGAGATTAAGGGGTTTTCATAAGCAAAGAGCTGTGGCAAAGGTTCTGAGGCAGAGAAGCCTTAGCCCTTCTGAGTCTAAGTTTGTGTACTTTCTAGAAAGGTGGGGACAAGTATTGTGGGGACAGTAGAATAAACAAAACTATTTTAGTAGAATATTCTGCCATACTTCTAGTAATGGAAAAAATATATAGATCTTGAGGTCCACCAGACCTGTATTCTAATGCTGGTTCTTACTTTAGTTACTAGCACACTTCACTTTGAAGGAAAGATTTTTTAAAGCTTCTAAATTTTAATAACCTCCCTTACAAAAAAGTATTTTCAGCACTAAATATTTGAAATGCTTTGTGTGAGTTAACTGAAAATATATAGTTAAAGAATTGGCAAGAACAAGAAAATGGTTTACAATTTTAGTTTTTATTTCTCACTAAAACTAAGACAGATTATAGGAAATACTCATCTTAGTACCTAAGATTCTGATTTCAAGTTATTAATTTGATTTTATCTAAAATATATAACTTATGAAGACATTTCTCTCAGCTCTGGTTAGTGTGGCTCAGCTGGTTGGAGTGTCATCGTATCCCCTGCACCAGAAGGTTGTGAGTTCGATTTCCAGTAAGGGCACATACCTAGGCAGTGAGTTTGATCCCTGGTAGGGGCTTACATAGGAGGTAATCGATCACTGTGTCTTTCCCACATTGATGTTTCTCTCTTTCTCTCTCTCTCAAACCAATTAAAATAAAATAAAACTTCAAAAACAACAACATTTCTCTCAGAAGTTTGAAAGCATTGTGCCATTTGTCCTCCAGCTTAGAGTGCATTTTTATATACGTATATATAATTTAAGCTAACATATTGGTCCTTTTTAAAACCTATGTATTATTTCTGATTCCAGTTTTCTAGCATCATTTTTTGTAAATGGATGCAATACCTTCTTTACCTCTCTGAGGATACTGACTACAGAATATTTAGTTTCTCTTTGCTTCCTCTCTGATTCTTTGGGAATCTGTGTTTCATGTTGGAGGATTTCTTCAAAAGTCAGTCCTCCTGGACTCTCTGGTCATATTTAGAAGGCTGACTGGAAGTTGTACAGGTATGCAAAATCCTTATCTTTTCTTATGTCTCCCCTGTTGGGCTATTAGGCAGGTAACTGAATGTTGGTTGTTGAATGCACAATTGCCAGCTTCGCCAGAGAAAGGCTCCTGCCTGAAGCATCTTCATGTGCCCACCAGAATCATGCGAGTGAGATGAAAAAGGAGGCTGGTCTTCTCGGCCCTCAGCAGCCAGCTTTGCACGTGACTCTTCACTTTCATTCCTACACCTCACCTTCAACTTCTACTGTGCCTGGTAAACCACATACTTCAGCCTTTGGGGTTTGACTGCTCCATAGAATATACCCTTGGTCCTTTCACAGGAGAGGGGAAGTCACTGGACTGTGCCTTAGACCTGTCAAGCAACAAGCCCGTTTCACCCTTGAATCAGGATCACCTTTTGTGGTACCTGGACCCTCCCATTTCTGAGTCTTTACTGGATCTTAGATTGCAATTATCTTGCTTTTCATTGCTGTCCTCTGCCTTCGGTTCTCTCTCTTTTCCTAAGCGCCCATCATCTTTCCACCTTCCAATACTGTGTTGACATGTCCTGTTCATTAGTGTTCTTCCTTTTCATTCCTTTTAATCCTGAGTATTAATGAATTTTAAATTTACCGTGACTTTCTGTGCTCAGTCAGACATCTAGTCAGTAATTTAATCTTCTTTCTAACCCAGCACGCTGGAGAACACAATTCTCTCCATCACGGTGGCACCCTTATGGAGCAACTTTCAAAACAGAGTGCAGAGGCCATATCAGAATCACGAGAGGTGAGGGAAAGAACATGTGTAAGTTGACCTTGGGCTTGCTTACTGGGGAGTCCAGCCCAAGCTGAAAACCTACATGTGATTTTTCAGGCCCCACCATAGGCAATTACAAAGACTTTACCTTGCAGAAGAAAGCTGGCCTCCCCACTCCAGACTTGGTGTACAGCTAAGCAGGGCACCAACAGCATTGCAGCCTCTAAGGCTGCCATGCTCTTAAACATATCTGCATTCCTAGCCTTGTAGCCTCCATTCCAAAGACTCCTTATCTGGGGAATTAAGTAAATACTGTCTTCAGGTGCTCAGCTAAGGCCTCCTTGAGGAGGTGGGGATGGAGACAGAAACTTGAAGACACTGTTTCCAAATCTGTAGTACTCAGGACTTTTCTGGACCTACCTCCTTCCCCTTGGTCTCCACCCAGCCCTAGGGACCGTAGAACTGCAGAGTCTTTTGTTCAAGCTTCTTCAACAGTGAGACAACTCTAGATGGTGCTGATCCACCAGACCCTCAACCACTGTGCTCTTCCCTGGGGGGAAATGGAACAGGGGGAGTTAGCACTTTCTATGCTGTAGCTTCTTGTTTCTACTATTGCTGTAAGCAATTAAAGTGTGACTGTTACTTCCCTTTTGGCTTGTTGCTTTAATTGGTTACTCCAACATCTGGCACCTCGGCTGTCTCCAGCTCAGCTGTCTCCAGTTCGGCTGAGCTCCTCACCCATACTTCTCCTTCCCCAGATTGTCCAGGTTTAAATTCTGACCCAACCAGCACAAACACCAACACAAAGCACAGAGCTTTGTGGTTTTGTAAAATTTAACTTCCTTAAGCTTCAGATTCCTCAGTTTAAAATAGGAATAATAACATTCACTTCTTTCAGCTTTAGGAAGATTCAATGAGATGGCTCATGTAAGGATCTTAGCAGCCTCAGTTCCATAGTAAACACTGAGTCAATATTAATAATGATATTGAAGATGATGATTTAGGTTGTTCAACATTAAATCCTTTAAAAACTATACATTTTTCTCCATAGAGGAGTTGGAATCTGTGTCTAATTCATTCTCTCACTAAAAAATTAAACACCAATGTTTACATTATGATGAGCAGAGTTCCAAAAGAATAAATAACTTGTACCTTGGGCCTTCAATGGAAATTTTACTTAAATTTTGGTGAAAAGATGCATTGGCTCAGATTGTGAACCAAGTTCCTAACCCAAGGCAGCACCTTGGGATGACCCCAGGTCTCCATTTCAGCCTGTGTTCTCTTTATTTGTGTTCTATAAAATTTTTTCAAGCTTTCCTATTTGCGGTATGGATTTTTGTGGAGGCCTGTGCTGTCCCAAAAGATAATATTTATTTTCCTCCTCTCTGCCCATAACCATATTTATAATTCCATTTCCACAATTCCATGTCAGCAGAGTAGGATAAAAACACCTGAGAGGGAGAGAAAGATCCTGATGGCTGGAAATCAATTCTCTTTTATGGCTCTCTCCTGTTGTCAGCCTCCTCAGGCATGTTAGCCCAACAGCTAGTACTTTTTTCAAAATGGGTTCCTCCTAATATATGATCATACATAGATGCAAATATTCCCAAGATGCATCTGGGTGTGCAGGCATTTTTACTAACTAATTCAATAAACAGAAAAGATGTATGCTCTTCACAGCGAAAGAGAAGACATTTATAGAGAGTAGCTTATGCAGCAGCCCTTCTTGGTTTAGAGGTGGCCAGATTTTCTTGGTATTTATTCACTTATTCACCTATTTTTCCTTTTATGCAATAGTCATTGTGTGTTTTCTATATGTAAGGCAGCTCTGAGCTAGATAATTACCACAAAATACCTCTGGAGGGAGACACCACCATTTTATCTCCAGCTGGGCCTCTTGGTTGAATACTTTGATATGCACTGATCATCAGTCCCATTTTATAACACAGTCCATTCCATACAAGAGGTTTTACTTTGTGTTTGTTTATTTCACTGAGCCGATCCCTCCTTTGGACAAACATAGTTATTTTGGACATGGTGAAAATATAACCTCAAATAGCTAGTTAAATTTATTGGGAATAGAAAACTATTAGTATTTTGCCTTCCACTTTTGAAAGCTCCTTGGGGATATTTATTAAACTATCAAAACACCCATGAGAAGATAATGAGAACTGGAAGGCAGTGTAAAAGGGGAGTTTTGTCCTTTGATAGATTCAGGGAAATAAGAAAATCATTTAATAAGTGAATAATATTAGTATGATTTTTTTGGTTTATTTCATGTTCCATAGATGTCAACACAAAAGATGAAAATATGGGTCTTGGGGTGCATTCATGGTAATATTGGGTCTAATATCAACTCATTCGGCAAAGAATGACTAAAACTATAAGGGTCTAAATTACTCTCCTAGGAAACAGTTCAAAGAACCATTAGACTATATCTGGTAAAAATTAGCAGAAGGGTAGGAAAGTACTTAAGTATTTTTTAATCATAAAGTAAATTATTTTAATCTTATGTGAAGTATTTGAAGCATTTCTAGAGAAACCAAATAGGAATAACTGAGCTACAAATAGGAACTAAATTCCACCTAGTCTATTAATAAAAACAATAGGAAAATACAAGCTAACAATGGGACGTGGACAGATACATGTTAAAATTAAATTTTATAAGATATAAAAATCCCTGTGCTTCTTCAAGGTGTTTATCTCTAATTGCAAACAGTACAGTGAAATGCTATGTATATTAAATTAAAGAAAAGTATGCTCTAAAATGATAACTGATATAAATCTTATGCCTGGTATTGGTGGGTCAGTTGGGAACTACAACGATGATCACAACTCTTGTTTCATTTAAAAGGTTTTGGCAGAAGTCCTGGAATGGGAAATTGAAACCCAAAATACCATTTGTGGCACCAGATGGGTTTTATGAGGTAAATGTTTTACCCTTTCAACTAAAGGACTCACGTCTCTTTCTAAGGATGGGTTCATGATGTGTTAAAGAAGTTAGGGTCACTCAACACTGATGACATACAGGTGTGCAGCCAGACTGCTTCAAATGAACATCTGGAACCTCTTGGCTTGATATTAATGTTAACCATAAAGCTGGTCTTATGCTCAAGCTCTTTACACAGGTGCATTATTTGTGACATAAAGTGGGAAATAGAAATATAAACATTTGTGGAATAAGATTCATAAAGACTTGTAAAATCTTTACAAAGAAGCAAATTAGAAAAATGTGTTTAACAGCATTTACTACGCTCCTATCTGAGTCAGAAAATGTGCCCATGGATGAGTGCAGTCTGCTCACAGCCGACTTGGTCCATCATGTGATTTCCAACTGAATGGAAAACTTGAAAAGGAGATATATCTCTTCTTATGGCAGCTAGCTATAGGTGGGGAAACAGTATGTTGCTTTTCCAGGTTTTCTGATGATCTGCATGATCACAGGGCTGTTCCCTTGCTCTGTCCTTTAAATCAGCTTTCGTAAACCCTGCCCAACCATGAAATAACAAATTGCTGCCTGCTTTGCCCTGCAGTGTCGGTGTACCTCGGAACAAATGCCTGTTATCTGCTAAGCCCCTCTGAGCTCCTAACAATTTCCCCTGGTATGGTGGCAACATTTATCATCCAGGAACAATCCTTCATCACTTCATAAAGGCCTGGCTTGGTGAGCTCTGTCATAAACTGTTCGCTGCCTCTAAGAGAGCTCATGAGAGAAGTTGGTCTCTCCACAAATGAACCAATAAAAACCAGTTCAAACAAAGCAGTTCACCAAGGGCAACTCCTCCCAGGTTATTTGTACCTGATCCTTTCTTTTACCCATTATAATAAACACTGTTTTCCTTTTTTCCCCATGTCTGATTCATTGATTTCTCCATAATTATCATCTCCTTAATACCCCCCAAAAAATCCCTCCAAATTTTATAGATTTTAATCTCAATATTTGGCCTCTTCTTAATTTCCACAGTGATTGTCTTATATATATATATAAAACCCTTTATCATTTCTGGCAAAATATATGTCTAAATATGTTAAGTCAACCTTCACACAGCACTTTCCTAAGGCCAAAGTCCAAATGCACTTGTATAAAATCTAGTAGGTACTCAATTAATAATAACTGAGTGATATTTTTATTTTGACCTTTAAATGTGGATGTTTCCTCACCCACATTTTTTGCCTGTTTTCCTAATCGCTTACCCAGCTATCACCATCAGTCTTACCTTTTCTTGTTGCTATGTGTCATATTTCACCATAGAACAGTTAAATTACTTCAAGCAGCACCAGGATGAGATCAGAAGGAAATATGCTTTCTATTTGAGTGATGCTGAATACAAGACCATGTTCAAGTAATACTTTCTCAAAAAATAATGAAGAGAGCATAGAAGGTAAGACTTTCAAATGTTCTGTTAACTAGCAATAATTATGGAATAAATTTCTAAATTTCTTAATTGTTATTTAATGCCTCAAATCTCCTTTTTTATTCTTCAAGCCTGAAAGCAGACATTCAGTTCCCTTCTTCTTTGCTTACTGCATAGTCCTTGCCAATGTGCTTTGACACCATGAGTGTCCAAGGACAGCTTATTGTCTCGATTATCAATAGATATAAAAATTTGCTCCTGCTCAGGGTTAACCAATTCTCATATTCAAATTCTTGAAGAAGAGAACATGAGCTGATGTCAATAAATTTATAAATAATTTGGAAGATGCATTGGCATTGCTCTAGGAAATATTCACCTTTATCAATTCCACATGTCCACAAACATATTTACAGCTTCTCTGCCTGTCTAAACATCATCTTATACATCTATGATTGGGAACAGGAGCATGGAAAGAACTGGTAGAACAAGATTTTAAAAGCACATCCCTCTCCCCTCCTCTTCTGCTAATTCTGGGTCTTTCCAGAGATTCTCTCCTAAAGGAAGCAGCCCTCACTCCTCCCAGTTCCTTTCTTTTCATAATTACTTGAGGAACTCTACTATAACTAAGGAAGGAGACCTCTGCCTTGAACGGGGGAGTTCAATAAGATGTTTCTTGAAATTAACAAAGGTAATCTCAGCATCAAACGAGAGAAATAATGGGTAGACTCTACACATAAGAAAAACAGCAGGAAAATCCTGAGAAATGAATTCTCACCAAAAAGAGAGAAAAAGAGAAAGACACTGAGAGAAAGAAAGGGAGAAAGAGAGAGAATATTACAGACTGAAGAGGGCAAAGACTGTCAGTGTTCATAAGAAACAGAAATAAACATGATGTCACTACATGGGGACCTGGAGCCAAAGCAAATGAAGAGAAGATGAAAGGAAGGCATTCATGAGCCTTATAACATGAGCCCTGCTCCTGAGAACGTAACTTTTCCCCTGGCATCTGAAAGTGATGTATGAAGGTCTTAACAAGAGTAGATACAATTTCACAAGGAAAAATAATCCTCAACATAAAAATAGGCAAAGGTCATGAGCGGGCAATTTATCTTTCAACATTGGTGGGGGGGCGGTGAAGGGGATGACCAACAACATAGGAAAATGTATTAAATGAGTACTTGAAATAAAAAAAATAAAGTTAAAATAACATACTATTTTTTATTCATGGCACCATTTTGGGGGAGGGGAAGAACATATTACTATATATTTTATTTCTCTCTTATACCCAAATAGTGGTTATTTTTAAAAATCAAAATCAAATCTACTCTCAATGAAAGATAACTTTCTAACATTGGGGTTTTTGAGTTTTTTGTTATTTTTTTTAATTTTTGTTTAAAATATTACAGATGTCCCTTTATCTCCCCAATGACCCATTCCACCCCATCCCATCCCTCTCCCCAGGCCCTCTCCTCGCCATTGTCTGTGTCCTTGGGTTGTGCATATGTGCATATAAATTCTTCGGTCACTCTCTCCCCCTTCACCCACCCGCCCTCCTCCAGCCCTCTGACATTCGTCAGTCTCGTCTATGCTTCCATGTCATCAAATCTATTCTGTTCATCAGTTTATTAAGTTCTTTAGATTCCACATATAAGGGAGATCATGTGATGTTTGCTTTTCGCTGCCTGGCTTATTTCACTTAGCATAATATTCTCCAGGTCCATCCATACTGTCCCAAAGGGTACGAGATCCTTCTTCTTACAGCTGCGTAGTACTCCGTGGTGTAAATGTCCCACAGCTTTTTTATCCACTCGTCTACTGATGGGAACTTCAGCTGTTTCCAGATCTTGGCTATTGTAAACTGTGCTGCTATGAACATCGGGGTACACATATTCTTTCTGATGAATATTTCAGGATTCTTAGGATACATTCCTAGGAGTGGAATCACTGGGTCAAAAGGCAGCTCCATTTTTAATTTTTCGAGGAACCTCCATACTGTTTTCCATAGTGGCTGCACCAGTCTGCATTCCCACCAGCAGGGTAATAGGGTTCCCCTTTCTGCACACCCTGGCCAGCACATGTCGTTTGTTGATTTGTTGATGGAGCCATTCTGACAGGTGTGAAGTGGTACCTCATTGTGGTTTTAATTTGCATCTCTCTGATGATTAGCAATGTTGAGCATTTTCTCAAGTGTCTCTTGGCCATCCATATATCCTCTTTGGAGAAGTGTCTATTCAGGTCCTTTGCCCATTTCTTAATTGGGTTGTTTGTCTTCCTCTTGCTGAGTGCTATGAGTTCTTTTTACACTTTGGAAATTAGCCCCTTATTAGATACATCCTTGGCAAATATGTTTTCCCAGACCATGGGGTTCCTTTGTATTTTGAGGCAGTTGTCTTTTGCTGTGCAGAAGCTTTTTAGTTTGATGTAGTCCCATGTGTTTATTTCTCCTTTTGTTTCTCTTGCCCTAGGAGATGTATCAGTGAAAAGTCAACTACTTGGGATGTCTGTGACTTTAATGCCTATGTTTTCTTTCAGGATTTTTATGGTTTCGTGACTTACATTTAAGTCTTTTATCCATTTTGAGTTTATATTTGTGTATGGTGAAAGTTGGTGGTCTAGTTTCATTCTTTTGCATGTATCTGTCCAATTTTCCCAGCACCACTTATTGAAGAGACTGTCTTTACTCCATTGGATACTCTTGCCTCCTTTGTCAAATATTAACTGACCATAATGGCGTGGGTCTATTTCTGGGGTCTCTGTTCTGTTCCATTGATCTATATGCCTGTTGTTGTACCAATACCAGGCCGTTTTGATTACTGTGGCTTTGTAATACAGTTTGAAGTCCGGTAATATGATCCCTCCCACTCTGTTCTTTTTTCTCAAGATGGCTGCAGCTATTCGGGGTCTTTTTTGGTTCCCTATAAATTTTTGAAATGTTTGTTCTAGGTCTCTGAAATATGCTGTTGGTATGTTAATATGAATTGCATTGAATTTATAAATTGCTTTGGGTAGCATGGACATTTTAATGATATTAATTCTTCCAATCCATGAGCATGGTATATTCTTCCACTTGTTTAAATCTTCCTCTATTTCTTTTTTCATTGTCATGTAGTTTTCTGAGTACAGGTCTTTTACATCCTTGGTTAAGTTTATTCCTAGGTATCTTATTTTTTTAGTTGCAATGGTAAATGGTACTGCTTTTTTAGTTTCTCTCTGAAAGTTCATTGTTGGCGTATAAGAATGTCATTGATTTCTGAACATTGATTTTGTATCCAGCTACCTTGCCAAATTCGTTTATCAAATCTAGTAGTACTTTGATGGAGTCTTCAGGGTTTTCTATGTACAATATCATGTCATCTTTAAATAATGACAGTTTTACTTCCTCCTTCCCAATTTGGATACCTTTTATGTTTTCTTCCTGTCTGATGGCTAAGGCAAGGACTTCCAGTACTATGTTGAATAAGAGTGGTGAAAGTAGACATCCCTCTCTTGTTCCTGTTTTTAAGAGAAATGGTTTTAGTTTTTGCCCATTGAGTATGATGGTGGCTGTAGGTCTGTCATATATGGCCTTTATTATGTTGAGGTATGATCCCTCTATTCCCACTTTGCTGAGAGTTTTTATCAGAACTGGGTGCTGGATTTTGTCAAATGCTTTTTCTGCATCTATTGATATGATCATAGGATTTTTGTCCTTCATTTTGTTTATGTGATGTATCACATTTATTGATGTGTGGATGTTGTACAACCTTGCATCCCTGGAATAAATCCCACTTGGTCATGATGTATGATCTTTTTAATGTATTGTTGGATCCAGTTTGCTAGTATTTTGTTGAGGATTTTAGCATCTATGTTCATCAGGGATATTGGCCTGTAATTTTCTTTCTTTGTAGTATCCTTGTCTGGTTTTGGGATTAGGATGATGCTGACCTCATAAAGAGTTTGGGAGTTTTCCCTCCTCTTGAATTTTCTGGAATAGTTTGAATAGAATAGGTGTTCATTCTTCTTTGAATGTTTGGTAAAACTCACCTGTAAATCCATCTGGTCCAGGACTTTTCTTTGCTGGGAGTTTTTTGAATACTGCTTCAGTTTCATTAGTTGTTATCAGCCTATTCAGGTTTTCTGTCTCTTTTTGATTCAGCTTTGGAAGGTTGTATGCTTCGAGGAATTTGTCCATTTCCCCCATGTTGTCCAGTTTGTTGGCATATAGTTGCTCGTAATATTTTCTTACAATCCTTTGTATTTCTGTTGGGTCAGTTGTTATATCGCTCCTTTATTTCTGATTTTACTTATTTGGGTCCTCTCTTTTTGTTTCTTAGTGAGTCTGGCTAAAGGTGCATCAATCTTATTAACCTTTTCAAAGAACCAGCTCTTGGTTTCATTGATTTTTTGTATTTTTTTTTTAGTCTCTATGTCTTTAATCTCTGCTCTGATTTTTATTATTTCCTTCTTTCTACTTGCTTGGGGCTTTTCTTGCTGTTCTCACTCTACTTCTTTTAGTTGTTGTGTTAGATGGTTCATTAGATCTTTTTCTTGTTTCTTGAGATAGGCCTGTAATGCTATGAATTTTCCTCTCAGGGCTGCTTTCGCCATGTCCCATAGATTTGGGGTTGTTGTTTGTTCATTTTCGTTACTTTCCATGAAGTGTTTGATTTCTTCCTTGATCTCCTTGGTAACCCATTCATTGTTTAATAACATGCTATTTAGCCTCCATGTGTTTGAATATTTTTGAGTTTTTTTTATAGTGGTTGATTTCTAGTTTTATGGCATTGTGATCCGAGAAGATGCTTGATATGATTTCAATCTTCTTATATTTGTAGAGACTTGCCTTGTTCCCTAACATGTGGTCTATTTTTGAGAATGTTCCATGTGCACTTGAGAAGAATGTGGATTCTGCTGCTTTGGGGTGAAATGTTCTGTAAATGTCAATTAAATCCATTAGGTCTAGTGATTCATTTAAGGTCTGCATTTCCCTGTTGATTTTTTGTCTTGATGATCTGTCCAATGCTGACAGTGGGGTGTTAAAGTCCCCCACTATGTTTGTGTTGCTGTCAATCTCCACTTTAAAGTCCCCCAAGAAATTTTTTATATATTTTGATGCTCCTATATTGGGTGCATAAATGTTTATAAGGGTTATTTCCTCCTGTTGGATTGATCCCTTTAGTAATATGTAGTGACCATCTTTGTCTCTTGTTATGGTCTTTGTTTTGAAGTCTTTTTTGTCTGAAATAAGCATTGCTACTCCAGCTTTCTTTTCCATTCCATTTGCATGGAATATTTTACTCCATCCCTTCACTTTTAGTCTGTGTGAGTCTTTTGCTCTCAGGTGGGTCTCTTGTAGACAGCATATATTTGGGTCCTGCTTTCTTATCCATTCAGCTACCCTTTGTCTTTTGATTGGACCATTTATTCCGTTTCCATTTAAGGTTACTATTGATATCAAATTATTTAATGCCATCTTCCCCCTTTATGCTGATGTACCTTTTGTCACTATTCCTTCTTTTTCTTAAAGCAGTCCTTTTAGCATTTCTTGCAATGCTGGTTTAGTGGTACTGAACTCCTTTAGTCTTTTTTTGTCTGGGAAGCTTTTTATTTCACCTTCAATTTTAAATGATAGCCTTGCTGGATAAAGCAATCTTGGTTGCATATTCTTGCTTTTCATTACTTGGAGAACTTCATGCCACTCTCTTCTGGCCTGAAGAGTCTCTGTTGAGAAATCAGCTGTCAGCCTTAAGGGGGTTCCCTTGTAGGTCACTGCTTGTCTCTGTCTTGCAGCCCTTAATATTTTCTCTTTGTCCTTGACATTTGCCACTCTAATTATGATGTGTCTTGGAGTGGGTCTCTTTGGGTCCTTCTTGATTGGAACCCACTGTGCTTCCTGAACTTGTGTGGCTCTCTCCTTCCCCAGCCTAGGGAAATTTTCTATAATTATTTCCTCCTCCAAGTTCTCTATCCCTTGCTCTCTTTCCTCCCCTCTGGCACTGCTATAATGCGAATGTTGTTTCGCTTTATGTTGTCCCAAAGCTCCCTTAGACTGTCCTCATGCTTTTTAAGTGTTTTTTCTTTTTGCTGCTCTGATTGTGTGATTTTTTCTACCTTTTTTTCTAATTCACTTATTCTATCCTCTGCTTCATTGAGCCTGCTTTTAATTCCTTCCAGTGCATTCTTGATATCAGATACAGCATTCTTTATCTGTGTCTGAGTTTTGTTTATGGTATGTATCTCTTTTTTCATGTTTTCACTAAGGTCCTAGATCTTATCATCTAGAGTCTTCTTAAGTTCCTTGAACATCTTAATCATCCATACTCTGAACTGCGTTTCTGATAACTTGCTTAAATCCATCTCATCAAAGTCTTTTTCTGGTGATGTTTCCTTTTCTTTTATTTGGGGGTTGTTTCTTTGTCTCCCCATTTTGGTAGGTCTTAGTGTTTGTATCTATATATTAGATATATTTGCTGTCCCCCAGTCTTGTGGGATAGAATTTGTGTTGTGGGTCCAGTGGAGCCCAGAGGTGTGTTTTCCTTATACTTCTGAGCTCTTTGCTCTAGGAGTGTCCCTCTTGTGGATGTCCCTTTTGTGGTTTCTTTATGTTCTCCTGTTGTGGTTGGGTCTAGATTGTCATTGATCAGTCCTTGGGAGGACCCTCCTCAGGTTGGCAAACTGTGTCTCAGCCCCAACCTCGTTGTGTAAGCTGTTGTACGGGTGCTGGCAACACAGGACAATACACAACTAAACTTCCAGGAAACAAGAGGTATCTTACAAAATATCTTGACAGGCACAATGAAAACAACCCACGTGAAAATAGAACTGGGAGAGTGAAGGGAAAACACACACACACACAAATGCTTAAAAAAAGAGAGAGAAAGAAAAGTAACGCTTAGAGAGAGAGAGAGAGAGAGATTGTTGTTAATACTGGTGAAAATTTAGAAAATAATAATAAACTAAAATGTAAAAAATAGAGAAACTACTGGGAGATAACAGAAGCAGAGATAAGATTCTGAAAGAAGGGCCAGCAAAAAATTAAGGGAGAGAATAGGAATAGGATAATAGTTGAAAATGAGAAAACAAAAATACAGTAAAGAGAATAAGAGAAACTAACAATCGAACAAAAAGACAGGAAGACAGAAGGGAGGATAACAAAAGAATGAAAGAAAAGTAGAAAAAGAAAAAAGAAGAAAAAAAAGTTATGCCAGTGGATCAAGAGGAGAGAGAGAGATAAAGCCCAGGCAGGGAGGGAGTCTGGTAAGAGATTTGGGGGAAACTATAGAGGAAAGCAGTAAACTTGGTTATAATGATAAAGTCCCAGTCATTAAGCTAGGATATCAAGAATGTCTTGATATTAGAAGCAAGGATAAAAGAAAACAAAGCAAATTACCAAAACAAAACTAAAAACAAGCTAAGCAAGACAAAATTCTTTTATAAAAAAGAGGAAAAAAAATTTATTTAAAAAATGTATAAAAAATTATTATAAAATTTTAAAAAGAAGAAAAAACAAATTTTCTCCCTTTTCTCCCTAAGGAAAAAAGAAAAAATAAACAAACCCACAAACAAAAAACAAACAAAAAAAGCCAAAACCCAAAACAAAACAAAACAAAACAAAAAAACAGAGGAAAAAAAGGTAGTCAGTCAGGTGAGTTTCTTCTGGGCAGCTTATGTTGTCTGAGGGTCACTGTTTTGTGTGCTGGTTTCTGTTCTCCTGGGAGGTGCTTGTGTATCACCCAGTGTGAGGAGCCGTCTAGGTTTGGCTCTGGTGTCCTTAGGTAGATGTTGACCTGAGGCTCTCCTTGAGCCACCTCCTCTTGTCAGCTATTTTGCAACCTTTTAATTATCTGGTCTTACTCCAGAGTCTTCTGTAGAGTCTTTAGGGTGCAGGATGGCTAGTGTAGCCCAGGGTGTCACTCCCCTTAGAGGTGTTGCTGTCAGGCGCTCACTCTGTGGGAGTTAGTCTCTGCTCCACTGCCAGCTCCTCAGTCCCTCCCCTGTCCTCTGGTTCTGGTTCCCCAGGCTCTGTCCTTCTGCAGCTTCAGATTGATTTCCACCTGCTGCCTTTTCTGTAGGGGCAGTTTCAGCAGCCTGGGCTCAGTGGGTTCGATTAAGAACACATTCTGGTGAGCCCTTTGCCTGCCCTGCCCCCAGCAGGGGTTTTCAGCATTTCTTCCAGTTCTCAAACAACAGCCCCTGAGAGTCTTATTCTTGTGATGTCCTCCCGTGTGCTGCTCTCCCTTCCCCCTCAGGACTGTGCCCTGCGGGGGTGTCTGGGGCCTCAGTGAGCGCGACCGGCCCCTTTCCTGTTGGGGGCGGTGCTCCCGGCTGCGGGAGAGGCCTGTGGGCTCCGCCCCTCCCTGCTCAGCTCTGGTTGGCTGGTCGCCCCACGCCCGCCCCTCAGACCGTCTACTGTGCAGACCCCAACCCCAGCCTCCACTGGTCTGTCCGCGCAGTGCACGCCGGGAAGGTGGGAGCCAGTTCCGGGATCAGAGGCAAAAATGCACAAAGCAACACACAGGCAGAGAGCCCGCCCTGCAAAGTCCCGCCGCCTGCATGCCAAGGCCCCCAGCGGGAGGGGACCCAAAGTCAGCTCCACGCAGCTCCCTGCACCGCTGGTCTCAGCAAAACTGGGGCAGTTTCAAGGGCCACCACGGTGCCCCCAGGGGCTGGTCACAGATCCCAGCCTCTCGGCACCCGGAGCTCAAGGCCGGAAGGCTCCTCCCCTCCCCCACGCCACGCAGATTGAGCGCTTTCTGGGGCTCAACACAATGCCCCACAGGGAGGCAGAGGGTCCCCGTGTGGGGCTGCCCAGCACAGTCCTTGGGTCCCTTACCACGTAGGTGCCACAGACCTTGGGACAGCCTTCCCTATGGTCAGCACCCTAGCACTAGACGCCGGTCGCAGCCGCCATTAGAGGCTTTGTTTCCTAGGAAGGCGCCATGCCCTCCGGGACTCACCGCTCCCCTGGGCCCCTCTGCCCTGTGCGGGGCGCCTCTTCCCCTCTCGTTGCTCCGGGTGTGGGATCCCCGCTTTTGGAGGCCGTCTGCACTCCCGAGGGGAGGGAGCTTCGCAGCACCCAGGCCTCCGGGCTCGGGGCCCAGCACAGGCTTCAGGGGGCCTCCCCCTTCCTACGCCCCCCTCTTACCGGACTCCGTGATGTGTCTTCAGTGCTCCCCACTCATGCTCCATCCACTCAGGTATGTTTCTCTGGTTTTTCCAAGCTGGCTCCGTAGGATTTTAGGAGGAAATCGAGTCCGTGGCTGGGAGCGGGGCCTCTGCCGCTTCTCACAGCGCCGCCATCTTCCCTCCACATTAGGGTTTTTGAATGGATTTGTACTAATCTGTTGGAAAGTAATTCTAGATAGCATAATCCATTTTTTGGAGGAAAGTCTCTTTAAATAAGTTGTATAACAACGTTGTCCAGTTCCCACATGTCAGAGCCTGAACCGCACCAGGCACGCTTGCTCAGAGCCCAGTGCACTTAAGCGCTGAGCCTTGTGTTTCTCTTGGGCAATCAAGGGTCAGAACAAAAAGGGCCTTGTAAAGAATTTACATATTTGGGTCATTATTGTTTGGTTTTATTTGAAACCTCATTCTGGAATTAGATCAAAAATTGGTTACCGCCATTAATATTGGTTACTAAATAGAACAGAGAAGGCAATTTCGGTCTCACGAATAGCTTGGCTTTAAAGTTAAATTTAATGTTTGTTCTGGTCAGTTTTAGCGACAACCATTTCAGTTACTCTAAAACAGTGGTTTTCAACCTTTTTCATCTCACGGCACACATAAACTTTACTTACTAAAATTCTGCGGCAGATCAAACGTATATTTTTTGCTGGTCTGACAAAAAAGAATAGGTCTAATGTTGACTGATTTACTTTTGCTCCAAAGTGACTTTTTAAAAAGCCAGGTGCCTATACTTGTATATAAGGATTTCTGGTACCAAGAATTAACCAGACATAACCTTATTATGTGACGTGACCAGTAAGATGCATCTCTATTATATGACCTATATATTTATGGTTCAAGACAGGGCATTCACACTGGACAGCTATTGTTGTGTCGGCTGTTGTCATTTTTATATTTGACAATCTAAGGAAAAAGAGGTCAGTGCCCCTGACTAAATAGTCAGGCATTGGGTGTTTTAAAAATTCTTTCAGCACAGGGGTTGAAAATTGCTGCTCCAAGAGGATTAGAAAGGATCAGAGAAAGATATTGGAGGAGTCTCACAGAGGTGGGTCAGGGCAGCCACGGCTTTGCTTGATTTTATTCTGGACTCTCTGTTCTGTTGAAAGAACACAAATACCAAGAAAGGTCAGATAAGGAAAACGTCAAGCTTTCTGTCCATTCTAGAACTGAATCTGCTGAAGTCCACGCCCAGCATTTGCATCAACAGAGATGATACCTGGATTGATTAGATCCCCAGACATCCCTTTCACGAACAGAGTCCAGGCTGCATTTTTTAAATTAATGTTTTGCCAAATAGCATTGTGTTAGAGATCAATAGATACCTGTCAATGTATTTCAAATAAATGTCTTCTTGTTCTCTGTGGTTTTTTTTTTTTCTTTTCTCTATGCACTGGGATTTCTCTGAACTTGATGAGAGTCGATGTGGTGATTGATAGAGCAGCAGTTAGGCATTCGAAAGAACCAGGCAATAACTCCATTAAAATACCACCAAAATTCCACCCTTATTATTATCAAGGAATTCAATAAGATTATGCAACCTGTTATGAAATCCATGTCCCAACTAACTGGATAGTCCTAGGCTAGGTTCCATAGCTAAGTCCCTGCTTTTCCCTGTTTCTTAACCCTTGGGCCTAATGATTTTGCATATAGTAGACAAGCAAGTTGTAATTGGAGTCAGAGGAGGCAGGAAAGGCTAGCACCTTTGGAAGGCAGGGTATGCTCAGGTCAGAACCTAGAAGGTTTGGGGAAGACATCTCTCATCTTTAATTTCCTGAGGGCTGGTCCAAAAAAAGTCCTATAATACTTGATGACTCCACACAAATACAATATTTAAAATATGTAACATATCTTAACTGGCTTATGACATCATGCCTGAGACATAGAGCTGCATCAGCCAGGCAGCAGCCCAAATCATCTGAGTGATGATGTCTTTATAATGTTGCATATTTTTCAAATAGACATTCAATTAGGGCTCATTATGATGGAAGAGGTATCTTGGCAGCTTATCTTCCCTCCCTTTGCTGCCTCCAGGCAGTCGCAGAGAGTTCTGGAAACCTTCCCTCCACAAAATCAGGCAAGACATGTGTTTGTTACTGAGCCATTGCAGCTATGCTGGATAAATATAAGGGAAGAAAACATTCCAGTTCCAAAAAACACAAGTTACAGATGGACCTGTCCACATGGTGTGGTCAACACATCCTTCAGTCTTGGGAGGAAAGAAACGATAGTAGATAACTGGTCAATAACAGCAAAAAAAGAGGTAATTGTCTGGCTTAGCATTTAACTTCCTGTTCTTACAGGACTTTAGAGGGAAACAATCATAAAGATAACTGCTATGTACTTAGGATCTACACAGCACCGGGCAATGTACTACATGTTTAACATATCCGTTGATGTGACAAATGCTAAGCTGGCCCCCAACGTTCATGAACACTTGTCCTGGCAGAAGAATAAGAAAGGAAACAAAACTGAACTTGCAGCAAGAAATCTAAATTTGCCATGAGATGCTCCTTAGGGGATGATATTTAAAATAAAGAACTTCAGGAAATTAAATTAAAATAAGTTTCAGGATACAGACGAAGGTCCTGCTGTGTAAAGTTGTATTGTAGGAGCCAGTGGCCCACACCAGGTCCCTGTGGAGCTTCCTCCAAAGCAAATAGGTATCTCCATTGTCTTCATTCATAGGAAGGTCAGTCCAGTGGTAGGAAATGAAGATGGGGAGACAAGAATTAGATCTGCTACATCAGATCCCCCGGGAGATCTTTGACCATTTTTGTGACATCTCTGCCCTTAGGAGCTTTTGCTTTCAAAGACCCCCATTTGTGACTCTCTTTGTGTGGCTGTTCTTGGCTACTGGAACTGGAAGTTCATGCAAGCTTATGTGCTCCTGGAGCAGCCCCTAACCAATGGCTAATGTCAGGGTCTAATAGCCTAGGTTCTTACCTCAAGTTGGCACAAATTCTGAGGTGTAACATCCATGTCAGGGCTCCCTATGGACCAGGCTGCAACGGAGATTTTGCCTGTAATTGTGTCCTTGCTTGACTTCATCCCTCCTTTTTCCTACTGTCTTACACATTTCTCCTGGGAGCAATTCTTTAACAAATCGCTGGCATGTGAATCCTCAACTCAGGGTTTTATTTTGGAGGACAGGAGTTAAAGCAAGTGGCGTGAGGGATAAATGTTTACCAGTATTTGAAATCGTAGGCTTAATTTTGCTCATGATCTGAGATACAGAATTATTTATAGTGCTTCCAGAATGTGTATGGAGGTCAACAGGGGAGGGAAGGTGAGGTAGGAAAATACTTAAAAGCTGCCCTTGAACTCATCATGAAAAGCACTGAAAGGAAGTGAGAGTATTAACCCAGGAAAGTCCAGGTAAATCTATCTTGGCTTATATAGGAATTTAAGATACTGTGCTGTATTTACTTATCATTTTATCAGATTTTGCAATAAATTCTTGTCAAAATTTATTCTAAGTATGTTTTTGAAACCTCAAGTGGCCCTGGCTGATGTGGCTCCGTTGATTGAGTGTTGTCTCCTGCACCAAAAGGTGGCTAGTTTGGATTCCTGGTCAGGGCACCACGTTTCTGGGTTGTGGGTTCAATCCCCAGTCTGGGTAGGGGTGGGAGGCAGCCAATAGATGTTTCTCTCCCCCTCTTCCTTCCTCTCTCTCTAAAAGAAAATAGTATCTTCACTAATAATCCCAGAAGCAGCAGCATCCCACTATAAAATTAATAGTATTCAATACTGACATTTAATACATGGCCATTTCTAAGGTAATAAGTAAAAATTCATATATTCTTGTTACTTTAATCTGCATGTATAATATTTGATTAGTAGAGAATTTGAACACATTCGTGTTTATTTTTTTTAATTAGCAAGTTTCCCATTGTGCCTTTAGATCTCTTCCTAAGGATATTAACTTTATATTAACCACAGTTGCTACAGATATTAGTCTGGTTATAGTACATCTTTAAAATTTCATGCAGACATTTTATATTTTTGTACTGTTAAATCTATTGATCTTTCATTTCTTTGATGCTTATTGAGTCTTCCATTATTGGTTAATTTAAGGTCATCTACATTTTCTCTTATATCACACATAGCAATAAGATTTAAATTTTTAAAATTTAGCACTTTCATATACCTGGCATATATTTTGGTAAATTATATGCTATGAGGACCCAATGTTTTTAGTCCAAAATAATTTGTTGAACGCTCTCACTTCCCATTGGCTCGTGAGATTTCTGAAACCCTGTTGGGTTCTTACAGAAACTGTGCCTCCCTCTATTCCTCCCCAGATGCTCACCCCACCCAAACATGCTGACAAGCACGTTTAAGTTAAGCTCTTTAAAATGTTCTTAGTTAATCCACATTGCATTCTCCATGCCTTTTTTGTTTGTTTGCATGTCTGTTTGTTTGTTTCTTTTTTTAAATCTTTTCCCTTAATTCAGATTCTATTTATTCACTGGTTAGGGCCTTCTTTGGAACTTTATGGTTTGCTTGTTAATGGATTGTTTTCTTTTAAGATATAACTTCTAAGAGAAAGCTATTGTTTCATTTTTTATGTAACAATTTTACTGGTAAATGTAGTGGTTGTCAGTTGATTTTCTTGTGGTTTCTAGGTATATAATATCATCTCTAAGTGTTTTTACCACAATAAAATAAAAATGAAAATAAGATTCTTTTTATCTTAAACTTTATAATGATTACAACTCTTATTTTTGTTGCATTACATTGAGCAGAATGTCTAGAATTAGTTTTAAAGTATTAAAATTCGTGGGGAACTTATTTTATTTTAAATTTAATATGACTATATCTAGCATTTCACTATTCAAAAGGAGGTTTTATAAGCTTGATGTGAGAAATAAAACAGAGTGAACACTGAAGGAAAGCAGAGATATTTTAGTGTTCTCCGCATCCCCAATTCCAGTCACTGTTAGTCATTTGACTGTTTTCTAAAAAGAGGACACTTTTCATATCCAGTCACTCTACATATAAACTCTGCTTCTTTTTAATCCGCTTTATTGGTTATCATGCTTTAGTTTTTCTAAGAGTGACTGTATCCAAAGTCATGTATAATAAACTTCATATGGACTATTTAAGAACTATTCAGAATTTATCATAACTTTGGTGATTTGCACATTTTATACTGACCTTAGAACATAACTGTTTTTAAATATAAATAAACATCTTAAAGCCTACACTCTTTCACAGCACTTCACACAGTTACTGCTTTACATTGATATTTATTATTATTAAAGGATTAGTTACTCTCCTACCAGACTATCAGCTCTATTAGGGCAGGACTCATGCTTCTTTGCATCTATTGTCAGACCCATTTTATTGTTGTGCAACCAATTATCACACAGTTAGTGGCATAAAACAACACAGATTTATCATTTTACAATTCTGTAGGTCTGATACCTGACAAGGGTCACAATGGGCTAAAATCGAGGTATCAGCAAAGGTTGTGTCCCCTTCTGGAGGCTCTAAGGGAGAATTGATTTCCTTGCCTTTTCCAGCTTCTACAGGTCGGTTGATGGCTTCTCACTCTTTGTATCCACCTCACTCACTTACTTTAAGGACCCGTGTGATTAGAATAAACCTAGTCAATCTCCCTTTCTTACATCAGGTGATTAGCAGCCTTAATTCCATCTGCAACTTTAATATTCCTTCTTGATGTAAAGTAACATATTCAAATGTTCAAGGGATTAATTAGGGCATAAACATTTTGGGGGGATGACATTATTCTGTTTATCATAATACCCATGTTGACTAGCATAATTGGTACTCAATAGGTATTTGTTGTATAAGTGAATAAATGAATGAGAAACATTTTTAGAGTTGATATAGTCATTAAATGATCAGAAAGATTCCCAATATTTCTCATTATCTAAAAACTTTTAACAATAATGGTCATTGACATTTTATTTTTAATACGTTTTTAAATATCCCACTATAAAATATTTTTGTCTTATAGAATGTAATAATGAGCAAATAGATTGGCTTGTTTGTCCATATTGTATTCTTATTTAGTCATGGTACTGGCAAGTCTGGTTGCTCACTTTTTGTTTTGTTTTGTTATTGGATAATAGAACTTTTTAAATTTTTGTTGTTGTTGTTCAAAACATTACAGATATCCCTTTTTCTCCCCATTAACCCATTCCACCCGGCCCCCCCACCCCCCTCCTCAGTCCCTCACCACACCATTGTCTGTGTCCTTGGGTTGTGCGTATATTCGTATACATTCATTGGTTAATCTCTCCCCCTCCACCCACTCGGCCCCCTCCATCCCTCTGAGATTCATCAGTCTGATCCATTCTTCCATGTCATTGAATCGTTTCTGTTCATCAGTTTATTAAGTTCTTTAGATTCCACATATAAGTGAGATCATGTGATGTTTGTCTATCTCTGCCTGGCTTATTTCGCTTATGATAATATTCTCCAGGTCCATCCATACTGTCCCAAAGGGTACGAGATCCTTCTTCTTTACAGCTGCGTAGTATTCCATGGTGTAAATGTGCCACCGCTTTTTATCCACTCATCTACTGATGGGCACTTGGGCTGTTTCCAGATTTTAGCTATTGTAAACTGTTCTGCTATGAACATAGGGGTACATATATTTTTTCTGATTAGTGTTTCAGGATTCTTAGGATATATTCCTAGAATTGGGATCACTGGGTCAAAAGGTAGCTCCATATTTAATTTTTTGAGGCACCTCCATATGGTTTTCCACAGTGGCTGCACCAGTCTGCATTCCCACCAGCAGTGTACCAGGGCTCCCCTTTCTCCAAATCCTCACCCACACATGTCATTTGTTGATTTGTTGATGGTAGCCATTCTCACAAGTGTGAAGTGGTACGTCATTGTGGTTTTAATTTGCATCTCTGATAATTAGCGACATTGAACATTTTCTCATGTGTCTCTTGGCCATCTGTATGTCCTCTTTGGAGAAGTGTCTATTCAGGCCCTTTGCCCATTTTTTAATTGGATTGTTTGTCTTCCTCTTGCTGAGTAGTATGAGTTCTTTGTGCAATTTGGAAATTAGCCCTTTATTAGATACATCCTTGGCAAGTATGTTCTCCTAGACCATGGGGTTCCTTTGTATTTTGAGGCTGTTTTCTTTTGCTATGCAGAAGCTTTTTAGTTTGATATAGTCCCATATGTTTATTTTTTCTTCTGTTTCTCTTGCCCTAGGAGATGTATCAGTGAAAAGTCAACTACTTGGGATGTCTGTGACTTGACTGCCTATATTTTCTTCCAGGATTTTTATAGTTTCGTGACTTACATTTAAGTCTTTTATCCATTTTGAGTTTATATTTGTGTAGGTGAAAGTTGATGGTCTAGTTTCATTTTTTTGCATGTAAATGTCCAATTTCCCAGCACCATTTATTGAAGAGACTGTCTTTTCTCCATTGTATGCTCTTGCCTCTTTTGTCAAATATTAACTGACCATAATGGCTTGGGTCTATTTCTGGGGTCTCTGTTCTGTTCCATTGATCTATGTCTGTTGTTGTACCAATACCAGGCCATTTTGATTACAACGGCTTTGTAGTACAGTGTGAGGTCCAGCAAAGTGATCCCTCCCACTCTTCTTTTTTCTCAAGATGGTTGCAGCTATTTGGGGTCTTTTTGGTTCCATATAGGTTTTTGGAATATTTGTTTTAGCTCTGTGAAATATGCTGTAAGTATTTTAATAGGAATTGCATTGAATTTATAAATTGCTTTGGGTAGTATGGACATTTGAATGATATTAATTCTTCCAATCCATGAGCATGGTATATTCTTCCACTTGCTTAAATCTTCCTCTATTTCTTTTTTTAGTGTCCTGTAGTTTTCTAAGTACAAGTCTTTCACATACTTGGTTAAATTTATTCCTAGGTATCTTATTTTTTAGTTGCAATGGTAAATGGTATTGCTTTTTGTAGTTTCTCTCTCTGAAAGTTCATTGTTGGTGTATAAGAATGCCACTGATTTCCAGATGTTGATTTTGTATCCAGCTACCTTGCCCAATTCATTTATCAAATATAATAGTGCTTTGATGTAGTCTTTAGGGTTTTCTATGTACAATATCATGTCATCTTTAAATAATGACAGTTTTACTTCCTCCTTCCCAATTTGGATACCTTTTATGTTTTCTTCCTGTCTGATGGCTATGGCGAGGACTTCCAGTACTATGTTGAATAAGAGTGGTGAAAGTGGACATCCCTCTCTTGTTCCTGTTTTTAAGAGAAATGGTTTTAGTTTTTGACCATAGAGTATGATGTTGGCTGTAGGTTTGTCATATATGGCCTTTATTATGTTGAGGTATGATCCCTCTATTCCCACTTTGCTGAGAGTTTTTATCAGAACTGGGTGCTGGATTTTGTCAAATGCTTTTTCTGCATCTATTGATATGATCATAGGATTTTTGTCCTTCATTTTGTTTATGTGATGTATCACATTTATTGATTTGCAGATGTCGTACCAGCCTTGCATCCCTGGAATAAATCCCACTTGGTCATGATGTATGATCTTTTTAATGTATTGTTGGATCCGGTTTGCTAGCATTTTGTTGAGGATTTTAGCATCTATGTTCATCAGGGATATTGGCCTGTAATTTTCTTTCTTTGTAGTATCCTTGTCTGGTTTTGGGACTAGGATGATGCTAGCCTCATAAAAAGAGTTTGGGAGTTTTCCCTCCTCTTGAATTTTCTGGAATAGTTTAAGTAGAATAGATGTTAATTCTTCTTTGAATGTTTGGTAAAACTCAACTGTAACTCCATCTGGACCAGGACTTTTCTTTGCTGGGAGTTATTTGATTACTGCTTCAATTTCACTAGTTGTTACCGGCCTGTTCAGGTTTTCTGCCTCTTTTTCATTCAGCTTTGGAAGATTGTATGCTCCTAGGAATTTTTCCATTTCCCCCATGTTGTCCAGTTTGTTGGCATATAGTTGCTCACAGTATTTTTTTACAATCCTTTGTATTTCTCTTGGGTCGGTTGTTATATCTCCTCTTTCATTTCTGATTTTATTTGGGCCCTCTTTGTTTCTTGGTGAGTCTGCCTAAAGGTGCATCAATCTTATTTATCTTTTAAAAGAACCAGACCTTAATTTCAGTGACTTTTTGTATTGTTTTTTAGTCTCTATGTCATTAATTTCTGCTCTGATTTTTATCATTTCCTTCCTTCTACTTCCTCAGGGCTTTTCTTGCTGTTCTCATTCTAGTTCTTTTAGTTGTTGTGTTAGATGGTTTATTAGAAGTTTTTCTTGTTTCTTGAGATAGGCCTATAGTGCTATGAACTTTCCTCTCAGGACTGCTTTTGCTGTGTCCCATAGATTTGGGGTTGTTGTCTGTTATTTTTGTTTTTTTCCAAGAAATGTTTGATTTCTTCTTTGATCTCATTGGTAACCCATTCATTGTTTAATAACGTGCTATTTAGCCTCCATGTGTTTGAATGTTTTTGCTTTTTTTTATGGTGGTTTATTTCTAGTTTCATGGCATTGTGATCCAAGAAAATGCTTGATGTGATTTCAGCCTTCTTGAATAAAGAAATATATGTAACGCTTCACGAATTTGTGTGTCATCCTTGCGCAGGGGCCATGCTAATCTTCTCTATCATTCCAATTTTAGTGTATGTGCTTCTGAAGCAAGCACTGGTTGGTCACTTCTTAAAGATATTTGTACAAGATATTTGATGAGACACATGCTACGTTGCATTTTAGTGTTGAGATTATTCACTTAACTAAAAATGATACCAATAGCTCATGTATGATAAATGTTTATTATTTGTCCCATACTGTGATAAATTGTATATATTTACTAACTGTTCTCTACCTGCTCTGCAATGTTCAATTTATATAAAATGTCATGATCAATCCTTAAAACAATTCTATTTAGTAGAGTTTATTTTGTGTTCACTTTATAGACAAATGAAATACATTTTAGAGTCACTAAGTATTTGCCTATGGTTTTACCCCTGATAATGGTAGATTCAAATTACTAAATCTCATCCTTTTAGGATCATAGTCTATGCTATTAACCACAATGTTCCATCAACTGGTGCATTTCCTATGATGTTTTTCTATTCTGGAATAAGCCATACAGTATCATTTCTTAGAGAATTTTGAAGAGTGTATCTTTAAAGCCTAAATTATTTGGTCTTCCTGGGACAAAATTTCATTATAACTTTTTAATTGACTATTGTTTTCTCTTGGGTCAACCTGGAATCCCCTCATAGCTTCCTATATCTTGTTTGTTCATTAAATTATTCAAAAAATTTTATCAGTTACTTATGGTAAAAATTTGTTGGGTGCTATGTTGTAACTGTCTTTACGGAGTTATGTTCCGTTTCAGGAGCCAGTGAATTAAAAAACAATTAAGTACATAACTTGAAATTTTAATTTGTATTGTGAAGAAAGTGAATAAATTGTGAAAAGCAACAATAAAAGGGTTAACCTAATTTATGTAGAGGTCAGGAAAGTCTATCCCACTCCCTATCCCTTGAGAAGATGACTGATCACGAACCAACTCAATGAAAAGGAGTCGGTCATATTTCTATCCTCTTGAGATTTTAGAATAATTGCCTGAAATTTTCTTTCAGTTGAGAAAGTAAATTAACTTTATAACTGTCTTCTCCCTCTTAGTCATCTATGATAAAAATCCCTTTCCAAAATACAGTACAGATTCTATTCAAATAATTTTATTTCACCTGCTTGTATTACAATGCTTGGCATATGCTGCATGTCATGGTACTTTTAGGGGCTTTAATTCCCATTAATGTGTCAAAGTTTCCACAGTTTAAAAGAGTGGTGCCTACATTTTTAGACCATGATGCTCTAATAATAGATGGTAACATGTTCCACTAAAAACATTTTTGAAAATTAGAATTATAGAAAAAAATTCAGAATTATAAAATACATTAGGTATCAGACTAAATGGGCCCAGTATGTTCTGAAAATCTGTCAGTGATGAATATCAAATTGTTTTATAGAAATATACATTCTTTAATTTTTAAGGCATTGCCTCATATTCGTTATTGAAGATTCTATAAAGAGATTTGTTGATACCGGCTTGTAAAACATATAAAATGTTAAGAAATGTCATTATCGGATGTTTCCACTGTGATTTCAATGACTGTTAAATTTGCAACAACGAAAGTCTTCCTCCAGAGTGGCTCCTGTTTTGAAAAACACTTCTGAAAGATCCGTTATGCTGAGCACACAGGCATGCTTCTAAGAGACAACTATTACTCCTGAATTTCAGAAGTTACTATTAGAGAAACATTCAGAGTGTTGTGCAAAGATGCAAATAGAAACGTGTTAGTACATATCATTACGGAATTTCAGATATTCTTTACACTGTCAGATATGTGAAAAATGCCATAGGCATAAGTGGATTTCAATTTCAGCACCGTGGCAGTTTAACAAATATATATTACCTCTATACGTACTGTTAGAAATGAGCTCACTCCTTTTGACCTTAACTTTTCACCAAAATGATCTTATTATAATAAAGAATTTTACTAAAGTTTTGTCCTATCAATATTAATGTGTACATTGTGAATATAATTATGTTTTCTTCTTATTCTTTTAACAGAATATAAAGTAAACGTAAGTATGTAAGAAATGTACATTAAAGTAAATATTTTTTTAAAAAAACACCAGTTTTGTAATACATGAGTTGTGAATGGAAAATGTTTCTATGTTATTCACTATTTCCCACATGATCTGCTTCCTCCTATGAGTCCTGAGTTCTCCTGTGCTGTTTTTAATTGATCTGCATCTTGATTAAGCTATAATTTTTGAAATTTGAAAAAAAAAAAAAAAATCCCTTTCCCTTCATTTGCAATCTGCTTTCCAGAGCTTCCATGTTGGTATTTCTATTTGTTAATTTTGAAATGAGTAAAAGTTTATCTAGATAGCATTTTTACCAAGCGATGGGATGTGTAAATGTTTGCCGGCCTTGCCTTCTGCTAGTTCAGGGTTAAGTCATTATAAGCCCTCAGTCATCATGTAAATATGGGCCTGTGAAAATATAACCAGTTCAGGGGGAAAAATTTATTATGCCAGTTTAGATATTAGAATAACTTTTTACAGAACAACTCATTATTATGTCCACAATTTCAAACATACCACATATTATAACTAACTTGTCCTCTAACATTATACTTTAAGAAGGCAGTTCACAGAATTATATTGGTTTTTGTATAGAAAGAGTGGTAAACAGTGATGCTACTTACATGTACACCTATCAGAGGTTGGGTAATAGGTCTGAGCCTTTTTTTCTCTTGTAAGTTTTTCTTTTCTTTTTTTAGTGATGAATAAAACCAGTCACAGTGAAGGACTTGGCACTTAGTCTTAAAGGGAGCTATTCATATAGCCAGCTCAGTCAACGGGGATTTGTACCGGGAAAGGGAACATCATTAACACAGTTACGGAGAGATAGGGTTGGTCTTAAACTATCAACATTGGCATAGTATTGAAGCGCCACAGTGAGTAAGAGGAGGAATGAAGCCGAATATAAACACAGCAGACCTTACCTATCTCAGAAATAAAATATAAATGTCAGAATATACATACTAAGTGTTAAAACATCTAACTACTTTGGCCAAATTGTGGGAGATTCTACTGCTGTAAGTGAATCAAGTTATGCTGCCTTTGAGTGTCAATCCCAAAATTTGGGAACTGCAAGCTAGTCAAAGAGATTAGCAGCTCATAAGGTAGCTAAAGGTTACATAGCAGGAAAACCATGCTAAAGAAAATTATAAGCAAGGTGCAAGTAATTACATACTACTCACATCAGCATACCCTGGATCCTTCTAAAGAAACTGAA
Organism: Miniopterus schreibersii; assembly: GCF_964146895.1. NCBI lineage: Eukaryota > Metazoa > Chordata > Mammalia > Chiroptera > Miniopteridae > Miniopterus > Miniopterus schreibersii. The sequence goes on from NC_138113.1 coordinate 47,998,514, forward strand.
ATATTCCAAAGGGAAACGTCATTGATTTCACATGGAATGTTTACTTGTGATTAGGACTGAATTATTTCTCAGAAGTAGAAGGTTCTAACTACAAAGTCATTCACGAAGCCCTAAAATGCCTCCCTCTCCCATAAATATAGTTCTATCCCCTTAATCAATTATGGCAAAATACTATGACATATTGATTTTGCAAAGTAACAACGAGAGCCAAGGAAAAATGCAATATATACGTACAGACTGTCCACAGGATTCCTAGAGCATTGGTTTCCTCTTTTGTGAAAGGAAATGACATCTATTTCACAGAAATGTTATAAGCAGCTAAAATACGATGTAGGAGAAGACTGAGGATAAATCCTGGATTATTAGAAGTGCTCAAAGAACATTAACATAGTAACAAGTTCAAAATAGTCAGCCTGCTACTTAAATTCCTTTACAAAATTGTAAAAGTTTTTCTCTAAAAAAGGAACTGCTAATAAAATGGAAAAGAAGCCACAGAATGAGAGAAAATATTTGCAAAACAAATATTGGTCTAGGCTCTGCCTGAGGAATACAATCAGGGGAACCATTCGATAGTGATGAGGAATGTTTTACCAAAGACGGCTTCTCACAGCGTGACCCATACAGTCTTATGACCTTGTTAGTACTTACTTGATAGAAACTGATTAATTTTAGAAAACAGGACTAAGAATTCTAGAAAAATAAGCCACTCCACCCCAGGTTGATAACTACTGTGAGCCACTATTTTTTTTTTCTCAAATTAAAACAAAACCTGGATGAAAATATTGAAGATACATTAGGGCACCAAGTAGACGAGTTTCTCACATCACGGAACACATACTGAACATCTGGAAAGGAATGTATTTTGTAGCCAGGACATCATAAGTGTTCAGCCATTTCAAGAACTATCCAAAAAGCAATGTTGCGTATGGGAGAGAAAAAGATCCCTGTAAAAATGGTCAAGTATGTGGCTTTACTAAAGTCTGAAGTGTTAAAACCAAAGCTATAGTGATATAGCAAATACATGAAGCAATTTTGCTGTCCCTGGTTGAAATTACTACAGTGAGTTTTAGAAACAAATCATCTACAAACAAAATGGGCTTCATAGAGTCACGGGGCAGTTTATCAGGGAAATATGGCCAGAGAAATCATATTTAAGGGTATACTTTTTCTTTCTCACTGATTTCTAAAGGTCTAAGAAATAACTTTTTTGGAGTTCCTTGAATTGTTCTGTGCTTGACATACTTTGCTTCCCCCAAATGAGCATTTTGCAGCCACTTTTGTGTTGTGAGACCCTGGAAACCCAAATAGCTTTTTCCCAAGCATGCCCCATGTGGACATTTTTACTACTTGTGTTGCTGTTTTCAACTAGAAAAATATTTCTCAAAGTTCTATGCTGTACAGGATATTCTTAAAACAACAAGAGAAGGTCACAGTGAATAAACACATGGCCTTGAAGTCAAGCCATTGGACTCTGTGGATGGCAGAATAACTGCCCCCCCTGAAGAAGCTGGTGCCCAAATCACTGGAATCTGTAATAAATCTTACTTTGCATGGAAAAAGGAACATTGCAGATATGATCGAAGTGAAGGATCATGAAGTGGGGAGATTACTTTGGATTATCCGGGTGAGCCCAATTTAATCACATGAGTTCCCATACAATGGAATATTATTGTCTGAAAACAGATGGAAATCCTGCAATATGTGACAACACGGATAAACACTGGGGACATTATTCAAAGTGAGATAAGTCAGTCACAGAAAACACATACTATATTATTCTACATATATGGAATATCTATAATAGTGAACCTCATAGAAGCAGAGAGTGGAATGGCCAGGGGCTGGGGGAAACTTTAGTTACACAAGACAAATGCTCTCTAGAGATGTGCTGTACAGCATTGTGCCTTTAGTTAACACTACTGTATTGTATATTTAAAAATTTTTAAGAGTATATCTCATGTTAAGTGGAAGACAGAAAGGTAGGCAAGAAAGATGGCAACGTGAGAAAAATATCATGCTCTGGTGCTGATAATGTAGGGAGCAAGGTGCAAAGGCCAGAGAGGGGCCAATAGTAAGTCCCCTGGCTGAAAGCCAGCAGGAAATGGAGGCTTCATTCCTACAAATGCATGAATCTGAATTCTGACAACACCCACATGAGCTGGAAACCTTTCCTGCCTTGGGGCCTAAGGAACGTAGAAATGCAGTCCTGCCCACACCTTGATCTTGGCCCAGTGAGATCTGTGCTAGACTTCTAACCCACAGTACTATAAGATAATGAACTTGTGTTACTTTAAACCATTAAGTTTGTGGTCATTCATTACTGCAACAAAATAAAAGGAATACAGGCCTAAACCCTGGTCTTCCACGCCTTATTCTGTAGGACCTTGGGCAAGTTACAGAACATCTCTGAGCCTCAATGATCTCGTCAATAAAATGGTGATAATAACAGTAACATGTCTCAGATGGTTATGAGAGTAAAATTAGAAAATATATAAACCATTTCATATAGTATTTAACATATAGTAACGGCTTAATGAATATTAATTATGTGTTACCAGATGGAATCAACATTAAGAAGCATAGATGAAAAAGCCTCAGTATTCAATAAAGTCTGAGAAACACTAATTAACTCTTTTATTGCAGGCCTTCTCAGAGCACTTAGTACACACACATGTTTTTTGAATCTCCAAGAGGACATACACTGCAGTGTTTTCCAAAAGTTTTGACTAGGAAATGTTATGTTACAAAGAATCATTCTGTGCCCCTAGGAGCATGCTTTGAGAAAACAACGGGCTTTATTTTGAGAACCCACATAAAATGCAAACATCCTCTGAAAAGAGCAATATGTTAAGCCACTACTTACTATTTATTTATGTTTTCTCCATAGGAATATAAAGACTTAACAGCTTATAAGTAATATAAGCATGTAATATAAGTAATATTGATAGTCTATGTTGACAAAAAAGCTTTGCTCAAATTCCCTTTAAAGTTAAAAGGCTGATAGTGTTGACTATCAGAACATTAATCGCTACTACATTGTAAAGTAAAAAAATTCTGCCTGGCAAAACACCATGGGTCAAGGCAGTCTAGAGTCTGCTGTGTGTTCAGTTCAGAAATGAATGTGGAAGGGAGAGTACATCCCTAAGATTATCTAAGACTCAAGGATTCAGATGATGTCAAGAGTCTTTGGAAAATGATGTCCTGTGTTACAACAAAATGTTCTCTTTCAAGGTTCATTGATGATATAATGTACATTACACAGGTTTGGAAACCACTAAAGGAAAAGATTCTTGACTCTCTACTGGCAAAAATCTGTAATCTACACCCACAGAGTGGATATCAGGAACACACTAGATATTCCTCTCCATTTTTAGACTTTTTTCTACCTGAAATTCTCTAATAGATGCTTTAGTTAATGGGATGTTATTAGCTTTGAGGGATCATGGACCATTTAAGATGCAGATCAAAATGACAAACTTTGTCACTAACAATAAAAGGTACCTGACCTTGTAATGGTTAATTTTTAATGTAAATTACCTAAACAACAGAAGTGCCCAGACATTTGATCAAGCATTATTCTGGGTGAGTCACCAAGGGTGTTTCTGGATGAGATTAATATTTGAATTGGTAGTAAATATTTGAACTGAGTAAAGCAGATTGCCCTCCCCAATGTGAGTAGGCCTCATACGATCAGCTGAAGACCTGTATAGAATAAAAGGGCTGAGTCAGAGGGAACTCCTTCAGCCTGACTGTTTGAGCTGGGACATAGTCTTCTGCAGCCTTCAGACTCAAAATAAAACAGGCTTTTGTTGGATCTTAAGCCTGCCAGCTCTCAGACCGAAACTTAAACCATTGGCTTTCTTGATTCTGAAGCCTTTGGACTGGACTAGAACTAAACCATTGGCTCTCCTGGGTCTCTAGCTCTTAAGACTTATCAGCCTCTATAATTGCATGAGCCAATTCCTTATGATAAAGCAATAAAGTAATATCACTATATAACACCTCTATGTAATATGTCTATAGATAGATGGAGAGAAAATTATATATATATATATTCTGTTTCTCTGAAAAACCTCTAATATATATTTTGGTACTGAGAGAGGTTTTAGAATTTTAAGAACGAGGTTTCAAATAGATTCTGGGGCTTCTGGAATAGATTTAAAGATACTAATAGCTCGATTTCTTATGGTAAAGAGAGCAGTGACAGCCCATGGGCTGAATTGACAATAGAGACACGCAAAATATCACAATTGGATACTCCTAATAAAACACGTATAAGAAGCAAGGAGGTGGGTGATTATGCATATGATACTTTTTCATGCTTTGTACATTTCAAAGCAGGAAGAAGATAGATAGATCAAATTTCTGTAGAAATATTTCCAGAATAGATGAGATACCTAGTAAGAACAGTCTCTATGCAAAGAAAAAGCCAGAAAGTCAACTTGAATGCTTTGATATGGAAATATTTAGAATATTGATGGAGTGAGAGATCATTTGTTGTAACTGAAGAGGTAAATTTAGGTAATGTAAGGTTCAAATGTTAAGTGAATAGTTTCTTGGATATAATTAATCAAGTAAATAAAATTTATAAAAGACCACTTAGCAGAAAACTAATATGATCATACTTGGAATTTTGGCAAAGTTTTGTTGTAATCTTTTAGAGTAGGATGATGGTGGACAGAGCAGGAATGTGGTAGGTACCAGAAAGTTGGGTGATCTGGAAACCTGTATTGAAAACCTGAATGTGTGCATTAGCAGGAAGGATTAAATGGATGGGGGAGAGTGAAGGGTGGTCACACAGCTAAGTCCAGTATTCTAAAAAGAATAGCAGGACTCTACCAACTTTGCCAATGGAATTGTTGGAGACCATTCAGAGATATGGATTCTGAGCCATTTAGAAATAAAGATCGCAATAAAAGAGACATTGAAGTCAGGAGTGGAAACAGGGTTATGCTCTCATGTTGTGTTTTCAATGGGAGATGGGGCATAAAGAGGGGAGGAGAGGAGAAACAATGATTTCAACTTTGTGCATATTGAATTTGAGTTACACACAAGGTAGCCAACTGACAATAATTTTAGGGGGTTTGAGGCATAGGAACAAATTCAAGCCATCTAAAAGGTGTATGAAAACAATTGTCCAGAGGTAATATATGTAATGTTTGTGATCATAAAATACAGCCAAGGACACACATTGGGGGACAATCTATTGGAAATATTTGTGTACTCCACAGCATGGAACTCTGTGTCTCAGACACAAACTATTAGTAAACAATGGTTCTCTGATCTGAAATACACGCAGAGCAATGGGGGGCGTGGGGAGGATTTTAGTATCCTCTGCACTTGTCTCAGAATCATTTCGTTAACCTCAAACTAGATCACTGAATTATTTTCTCTTTGGCTGTGTCACACTAGTATATATATGAGTGTGTATATATATATTCTCTAATTAAAAGGCACTATTTAAGACACAAGATCTCATATTATTATATTAAAGCATACTGTATAATTAGGTGTTAGTATATGATTTAGTATCTACGTGTAGACTTTTATTAGGAAAATTAAATTTAATAAGCTTAAACAATACGACTTTGAATTGGATTGAAAATCTGTTGCTAGATTTTCAGCAGAGGAATAAAAACCTATATAAAGGTTGTTGCCTCAGGTCCACTGCATCCCTGGAGGATGACAAAGTGGGCAGGTACTGGGCACGCTCTAGTTACAGGGACATTTTTGAAGCCAGCGTTGTCATCCAGAAAAGAAACAAAGACTAGGATTTAGCATAAATTTAGTTGCAACATGAAAACAGTGAGGAAGCATTCAAACCAATAAAGATAAAGATAAACTAATGTTCAATTTAGCCAGATAATGGAAAATATAAACCAGTCCTACATCCTTTTAATTGATTGGCACACAGCAGCATTTAAAACTGAGTGATGTAAATGTGAACTGATCCAGATCTTTATTTTCTCATCTGCTGAATGTCTTTAAGAATATCTACTATTAGAGCAAATTCTGAATTGTCCAAAAGGATTTCACTTAATTCCACATTGGGCATGAGGGTTCATTAAAAGGAACTGCCTCATCTTGAACTATGGCAACTAAGAACATTGACTCTTTACCAGAAGGATCACCAAGCAAGTGATAAAGCCCTGTCTCTGAAAATGAAAATAACTCAAAACACAATCCTGATTTCAGACAAATGTGCTCACACACACACATATTGTGTATATTACACACATATTGTGTATATTATTGATATTGTTACTGGATTCTTCAAACTTGAGCTTTAGTAGTAGGTGCAGGAGCTGGGTCAAGATGGAATATGTGTTTTTAAAAGATCATACACACATATCAATGATATTTCCCTAAGCAAGCAAATAAAAGTAAAAAATGAAGTTTAAAATTTTATAGCACCCAAAATCAAATTACTTTCTGTGGAATAAGTCTAATATGAGTAAGGCCTCTGTTTCAAAAATTACAAAGCATTTTTTGGCTGAAAGTAAAAAAAGATGTAACCAATGGAGGGTTATGCCAAGTTTTGTGTATTGGAAGACTCAATCTTGCAAAGTTGTCAGATCTACACAGATTGATCTATAGATTTAATAAGATCTCAATAAAAATCTTAGCAAGCTGAGATGTATGTATATAAATTGACAAGTTAATTTTTAAATTTACATGGAAAAGCAAAAGGCAGAGGATAGTCAGGGCAATTTCAAAGAACAAAATGAGGGTGCATACACTACCAGATATCAAGATTTATCCTAAATAAGTCCAGAGTAATTAAACTAATGTGGTATTGGTTAAGAATCAACAAATCTGCAATTTCCCAATTAAACATAATAAGGAATGCAGAAACACTGGAAAGAGTGGTCTTTTCAGTAAGTGATGTTCCTTCAGTTGGCCATATATGTGGACAAAATAAATACTGACTCTTTCTTCTCACCAAACAAAAAAATCAATTTCAGATGGCTTAAAAATCTAAATTAAAACATAAAACAATAATGTTGTAGAAGAAAACATAAGAGACTATCATTAACATGTTATCAGGTAATTTTTAGAAATAAATAAATAAGGTACTAAAAATAATCCAGATGTGTAAATAAATTTTTAATTGAATTTATTAGAGAGACATTGATTAAAAGCCCAGGTGCCCATCAGTAGAAGGGTGGATAAAAAGCTGTGGGGCATTTACACCATGGAATATTATTCAGCTGTAAAGAAGGATCTTGTACCCTTGGGGACAGCATGGATGGTCCTGGAGAATATTATGCTAAGCGAAATAAGCCAGGCAGAGAAAGACAAACATCACATGATCTCACCTATATGTGGAATCTAAAGAACTTAATAAACTGATGAACAGAAATGATTCAATGACATAGAAGCATAGATCAGACTGACAAATCTCAGAGGGAAGGTGGTGGGGGGGATAGATTAACCAAAGAATATATATGCATATATGCATAACCCATGGACACAGACAATAGTGTGGGGAAGGCCTGGGGCGGGGAGTGGGTGGGGGGTGGAAGGGGTTAATGGGGAAAAAAGGAGACATTTGTAACATTTTCAACAATAAATATAAATTTTTAAAAAACATACAGGTTTCAGGTATACAACTCTATAACACGTCAGCTGCACACAGCATCCTGAACTCACCACTCAAAGTCAAGTCTCTTCCACCACTATTTGTGCCCCCTTGGCCTTCTTCCACCTCCCCTCACCCTTTCCCTTTGGCAATCCTCATACTGGCGTCTGTGTCTGTCCCCGCCTCCTGCTTAATCCCTTCACCTTTTTCTCTCAGCCCCCCAAACCCCCTGCCTGAACAGCTGTCAGCCTGTTCTTTGCATCTATGAGTCCGTTTCTATTTTGTTCATTAATTAAAGATACATTTGCTGAGTTTTGACCAATGCACACACCTGGCTAACCTCAGGTGACTTGCTTTTCATTGTATTAAAATATATAACATAAAAATTACCATTTTAACCATTCTTAAATGTGCAATTTAGTGGCGTTACGTCCACTCACGTAGTTGTTCTACCATCACCACCATCCACCTCCAGCCCTTTTTCATCTCCCGTACAAAACTTCTACCTGTTAAACAGTGAGTCCCCATTCTGCCCCAACACCCAGTCCATGGTAACCGCTGTGCTACTTCTGTCTCATTAATTTGACTATTCTAGGTGTATCATGTAAGTGGAATAATACAATATGTGTCCTTCTGTGTATGGCTAATTTCACTTAGCGTAATGTTTTGAAGATTCATTCATGTTGCAGCATGTGTCAGAATTTCATTTCTTTTTAAGGCTGACCAATATAAAGTGACTTATTTTTACATTCTCGATGCTTTTCTGTTTCTTAATTGACTTCTTTCTTTCTTCAAACAACTAAATTTTAAAGGTAGAACCTAGGTTATTGGTCCTTAGGCTTTTGTGAGTCTGAGATTCCTTTGAGAACTTTTAGAAAATTCAGTTGTTAGACCTGGAAAAAATTACACACACACATCTGTTATGTGTGGACTCACTTTCCTGTTTCTTCCCAGACCTGGTATTTTTTTGTTTGTTTGTTGCAGAGTTGTTTGTAACAGCTCTGGTATCAGATTCCTCCACCTCCCACTGAGCTAAGCTCTTTGAGTTACTCAGATAGCCATCTAAGCATAGAAATACCCCACTGAGCTGAAATTTCAGACAAATATTGACTGCACCGAGGATAATGTTTTTAATGGAGCTCCAAGAGCAGTGCAAACTTTTCACTCCTTGCAGTGCTGCTGGGGTTTGCCTGCTATGCCACTAAGCTGGGGAGGAAGTGAGAGACGTGAAAAGGCCTGAATGCAAACATCACAGACCCTGCTGTCTTACCAAAGTGTAATAATAGTTTCTTTTGTATAGACAATTTTCACTTCATTCTGTGGCTCTGATTAATCGCCAGAGTTCTGAAATGATTGATTTCAGTTATTTTGCCTGTGTTTTCTGTTGTTGCTGTTTTAGAGGGAGGGGGAGTTCATCGAGGCCCTTACTCTGCCATTCCAGAAGTTGGCCTCTCCTGGTTAACATCTGTTTTAAAGAGTGTACTGTACCTTAAAGCACATTATCAGTCACGGTACAATGTCTGAAAATTAGAAAACACAGTTCAATCCAATGCTGACATTTTCCAAAAACCTGCAATCATTTACAAGAAAGAAAATTTGCACAGCTGAGTAATGTATATATGAATAGTTAACAATAGAGAAGCAATGATACGGGATAGAATATTTTAATTTTTATTAGTATTTAGTTAAACTCTGTAAAAAAAAAAAAAAAAGAGGTCTTAAAAGGGATATTACATTCTAATCCCAAATAAGATTTATCAGATGGAAGAACCAGCAGCCGCTTTTGCATCTTAACTGACTTTTCAATTTTACAATTCATAAAATCCTCACCAAGGTGTAACACAAGTTTGGAGTTCAAGCACAGTGCACTTTATGGTGCAAGAGCCATTAAAAGCAATAATTTGTAAGGCCCTCAGTAGGAAAGTGCACGTTTTTTTCAAGGAGTACTTTAAAGAGAGAAGCAGGGCTCCTCAGTCCAATTTTATGTGAAAAGTTGTCTCATTCTCATCGGTGGCCACTTCTCTCCTGTGATTATGAAATTGGGGGAACAGGAGCAATACAAGCAGCATCCCTCGGTGCCAGGGGTTCTTTTGCACAAGTCCAAAGTAGCAGCCCGGCTTCCCCCCAGCAGTAAATCTCACACTCTGAGTAGGAACCACTGAAACTTGGATGATGAACTCATTCTGCTCTGCATCACCTTTCTCTACCTATTTCTTTTCTTAAATTGTCTAAAGTCCACAGTAGGAGAGAATGTGTGCTTGAAAGCACTGTTGAATACAACACTTAATACGAATATAATAAGATCTTTACCTGTGGACAGGATTCACACAATTCCATTGCACAAAGCTTGGGGGGGAAAAGAACTCAATCTTTGCATTAATATTTAATACACTGTATATCACTTGTTCCAAACAATAAGTGATGATCAATCTTTACCCTTTTGTCATTTTTGCCTCACTTATTTACTATTTGTCTGTAGAAGTGTCAACAATAAAAAAAAATCACAGAAAAACTAAAAAATAACAGGCTTATACTACTATTTCATGACTTAATATTTAACTATTAATTCTTTTCTTACTCTTGAGATGAAATTTAGCTCTTTTACACTCTCTCTGATATATATACACATGCACACTTTATCTTTCTTCCTGTTCCCAATAACAATTATTACAATTTTATTAAAATTATTCAAACTAGGATACAAAATGTGATATAAGTACGTTTACTTTCTTATACAAAATTTTGTTTTCTCTAGAGTTTATAATTGCCTTAGTATTTATATGTACTTTTCTGTATACCATGATTTTTTCCCTTTAGTACTCTTATACAGATGTAAAATAAATCATCTTAGCATGAGCAAACCATAAAATAAAAAAATAAAATAAAATAAATAAAATAAAAATTGCACTGAAATGCTCAACATTGCTTCGTAAGAATTCCAGTATAAGATCAAGATGAGCTGCACAAATTTGGGCTGGCTTATATGAAAACTGTGGCAGCATGAACCTTGACTAAGTCCCACCTCCCCCGCAGTTTCTTCTGGGAGAAAAGATACATAGAGAGTTGACATTAGATCATTCTTTTAAGAAAAACTTTTTCCGGTGCTCTAATTTATAAATCAATAAGTAGAGAACTAGTAAAAAATAATTGAAATAAAAATACTTTGTCTTCTACATACCACTTTTCCTGTGATACCCTTTACTAAGACCTTAAGTTACCTATTTTGAGAAATGAAGACCAAGTCATGAGATTCCTGTATCCTGTGGTTTCTCTTTAATTGTTCAAATGTGTACTGAGTGTTTATAAAGTTCCACACACTTGTCAAGGTGCCAGTGGTGTAACGTTAAGGAAAACAGTCCTAGAATAGTGCCTGAGTAAGAAATCGAGGGATTGGTTCTCTGTGTATGTCTACCTTTCCTTTAGTTTTGTTGTTCCAAACATAAACGTGCCCATGCTACTTATGCTTAATTATTTTAATATTTGAGAAAGTTAGGGATATTTGAAATAAACCTGCAAAATTCTCAATAGAATACAGATATTTTTCAGATCTTCCCCCTCCATGAAGGTTTCTACCCCACCTCAGCTCTGCATCCAAAATTATCTCTCATATCCTCTGTCTTTCCTTAGTTTTTTAACATATGTCTCTCATAATACTGGTCCTTTACCTTCTGTTAAAATTATTTGTGTTTATGTTTTACTGTCCTTGGTTTCTTGTAATCTTCTGGAGGACAGGGTCCATACCTGATTCAATTCACTCAGTTCCATGACATCTTATAGAAACACGATACATTATATACCTGCACAATTCTCCCATGACACTTGGACCATTGCCTAGAATATATGGTGCTCAAAAATATCAAATCCAATGAGCGATTGCATGATGTCAGGCTAATATGAAGTACAATGACTATATAATTATAATATGTACTTTTTAGTGCCCTTGGCAATTTTGAAGATTGGAATAATGACTTGGCCTTTTAAAATATCTATTTTTTCCTAGACAAGGGACAAGAGAGACCTTTGTAAGGCTCTTTTTGGGCTCTGGATATAAAGGAATTATGCAAAAGCATCCAAGAAAAACCTATAATTAAACTGATAATATATTTGAAAAATCAATGCTTTCATGAGAGGGTTTGTTCTCTTTGAAAAATGTGTGTCTAATGAAAAAATCTGAGGTCCTACAGTCTTCTTGTACATCTTGGTGTTAGGGTCAAGTAAGGAAAATTAGAGAGTTAAATAAGAATTGCTTTGACCCCAAAGACAGTCAAAAGCACAGCCAATTGAATATAATGTTCTTTTCATGATTGCATTCAGAGAAAACAAAAGCTTCCCAGTTCAGTACATCCTTGGCACTAGGTTTTACTTTCTCAGTTCCGAATGTTTTACAATAACTGAAGTTTCTTGAACTGAAGTCACTGTGTTCTCCCTTGACTAGTTTGAGCTCCACAAGGCTGATATGCTGGAGACAGTCATAATCCCTGATGGAGCCTTTCCTACTCAAATTTGTTTCCTTCTATTTATTATTAAATTAGCAGTTATCAGCAATTGTCACAAGTCGTTCACTGAATTGCTTTGTTGTTGTTGGAAAAGGGAGGGAGCATTTTATTTATTATTTCATTTTTATTTTTCTTAAACAGATGACATTTGGTAAGGTTTTATTTTTGTTTTTTAATTGGGTGTCAGGATTTTCCCCCAGCTTTATTAGGTATGATAAAAAAAACACAAAATGTCAGTAATAGCGTGAATTAAAATGTTGTACTTCCTGATCAGATGCAATTTAATGTCACACTTGTGATATTGCCACCAAAGATGTGTAGCTTGAACCTACCTAAAATTGTGAGGAAATATCAGACAAACCCAATTTGAGGAACATTTACAAATTAATTGCTCCAAACGTGTCAGGTCTTGAAAGTCAAAGAAAATTGAAATTTTTCCAGCACAAAGAAAAATAAAGAGACATGAAAACTAAACAACAACGTCTGGCTCTGAAATAGATCCTTTTGCTAAAAATTACATTGTCGGGATACTTACAGAAACTTGAATCGGGTCTGAGGAATAGGTGTTGGTGATGAGTCGATGTTAACTTCTCGATTTTGATCATTGCACCATGGCCCTGTAGAAAAATACACTTATTTGCAGGAAACACACGCTAACAAATTCACTTCTTTGTATTGTACTTGCAACTGTTCTGTAAATGTGGCACTCCTCTAAAACAAAACAAAATAAAAATAAAAATAAAATCACTAACTGCACAACCCCCTTCTTGTAATCTATGGAGCTACTCAAGCAAAAATATCAGGTATTTCTGTAAATATGTTCATGGTAACATTACTTATAATATGGAACCACTGGAAGTAGTCTAATTTCAACAATAGAGGAAATGTTAAATTGTGGTCAGTTCATGGCATACAATACCATAGAAAAAGATTCATCCATATGCATAGGAATGGAAATTGTTCAGGATCTAGTGTTGACTGAAAATATGTAAGATTAGGAACAAAATAAAATATGATCTAATTTTCATTAAAAATAAGATGGGAAAGGGAAATAGAAATATATTATTGTAAGATTACTATATTATATGTTAATTGTAATAATAGCAACTCATGTAAGACTGATAAATTAAAGATCTATATTGTAATCCTTACTACAATCACTAAAAAAAGAGAGAAAAAGAAAGGTAAAACAAAAAATTGTATAGCTAAGACTTAGCTGGATGACTCAGTTGGAGCATCCTCCCATATACCAAAAGGTGGCGGGTTCCATTCCTGGTCAGGACACATACTTAGGTTGTGGGTTCAATCCCTGGTTGGGTTCTGTGTGGGAGGCAACTGATCAATGTTTTTCTCTTTCACATCTCTCATTCTCTCTCTCCCCCTTCTCTCTCTCTAAAAATTAATAAAAATATATCCTCCAATGAGGATTTTTTTAAATGTATAGCTAAAAGTGAAGACAAAGACAAAATATAACAAATATATTAACTACAAAGTAGCCAAAATTAAATGTATACTGTTCAAAGGCTCATAATCAAATTAAGCTACAAGATTCATAAAGCTTATATCCATGTATGCTTTAGTAATCCTGGGTTATACTTCTGTTTATTTATATCCCATTTATTATATAAAGAGATTAAAATGGAAGCTTACTTAGCATAAGCAATCTCAGATTTTGATTAACAATTTATTACAATTTGCGAATCAAATCGCCTTTTCACAATAGCATAAGCAGCAAGTACTACCTCATCTCCCGTCCCAAAGCAAAAGCAGCGTACTCTTTCTTACAACATCAGGATTTTCTTAGGAGAGAAACATCCATCTCATTTCAGCCTAATGGCTTCATAATGTAAGGGGGGGGATGAATTTTCCAATTTAGGAGTGTCCATTGTTTCCCTCTCTTTTTGTTCATTTTGCGTTTGCACAACATCTGCCTTTTTCGAGGTAATGCCCAGAAAAAGTGTTTACTGTTGGCATTTCTTTTTTACCCAGAAGCACTGCCTGGACATAGCTAAGCTGATCTATTAATTCCAACTCATTACCTCAGCTAAGAATCTATATCTTATGAAACAGAAATGGTCCTCTTAGATGCCCTGTCCGGTGTGGCTCAGTAGGTTGGGCGTCACCCCATGCACGGAAAGGCTGCCGGTTCGATTCCTGGTCAGGGCACTTGCCGGGTTGCAGGCTCAATCCCTGGAACTTTGATGTTTCTCTCTCCCTCTTCCTTCCTCTCTCTCTAAAAATCAATAAAAAATATTTTTTAGAAAATTGGATCATTATTAGATTACTTAGAAAAATGCTCCTCTTAGAATTTTACACAGAGATACGTGCTAAACTTTTCAAGCTCAGAAGACAATCCCCAAACTCAACTGTGTTTCGTGATACTTGTGTAAGACTCTATGGTTCCAGGTAAAAGGCCTGGCAGCGCATGGTCTGTGTAAACATGGTCTAGCATTACATTTTGACATAGTGTGCGAATAATTCCAGCTCTTTGTCACTGTGTATAAAGATATATGTGTGAAGCACATTGTTTGGTACCACATGGTGAACATGGTAGATTCCACTCTCAGTGATAGATGTTAAAACTGTTGAAAAGCATTAGATGTGTGAGTTATTTCTAGAGAGATGTATGTGTGAACCACTGAATTTCACAGTGCGTGGAACTTGGGCCTTTTGTTTAGTGACGTATATTGAACTTGTATTTCATAGTCTTACATGTGTGTTACTGCATGTGGTGATACTGGTGTGAACAGCTCTGTTTACAGCACGTGCTGTGTATGTGGGCTGATGACTGCTCGGCACCGTGTTTGGCAGCGTGTGGTGTGTGCAATACTCTGTTCAGCCATATATGTTGAAATATGTTGAAACACTGTGTTTAACAGTGGTGTGTGTATGTGTGAGTTACTGTACATAGTGATATGCATGGGAAACAATATATTTAGCAATATTTGGTGCAAGAACTGTTTTGTTTCACTTTCTATATGTGACACACTAACTTTTTGTGCTAGATGCATGTATCACTGTGTACAGTCACATACACATGAAACACTGTGTTTGTCAACACATTGTATCTCCTAATTTGTTTAGTGATACATGTTGATACATGGTGTTTAATAACGTTAGCGCATGTTTTACACACACAGGGACAAATTCTGTGTCTCTCACACCCATCACTAAACGCATTGTCACAACAGACAACACTAGCGCTGTGCCTCAGACACATATACACGTAGACACAACATTTCACAGTGGGTTCACGAAAATTATTATTACACACATACAACATACCACTAACACAATGACTAATACACACATGGCTTAACTCTGTGCCTCCCAAAAACATCAATAAAAAGAGCATTACAAGCAACACATCACTAGGCACAGTACCTCAAACACAAGTTATTAGAAAAAATGCCTCAAACACACTCCCTAAAACACAGTGCCTCACTCATATATCATTGAACACATATCACACACGTATTATTTAACACATTATCACTTAAGACATTTTATTAATGCCGCATACATTACAAAAGCAATGCCCTGAATGTTCTATGCGATAAAAACACCACATACTTATAACACAGTGTCATAACTATAGTATTACTCACCTCGCATGTCATTAAAACCACCTGTCATACACGTTGATAAATAGAGTGCTTCACACACACATCACAAAACCCAGGATTACACACACCACATAAAACTCAACCCAGTGTCTCTCACATACTTCACTAAACACGGTGACTCAAATTCATCACTAAACAGATGATCACACACCAACAATCACTAACTATGGTGTCATGCCCAGGTTATTAACACAGTACCTCGCACACATCACTAAATACCACATCACATATCACTTCATTAGACACAGTGTCTCACAACCGCTTCAAAATCAGTGACTCAGACAATATAGAGCGCAGCCTCACATACATCACACTCCACTAAGCACACTGTCTCATACACACATTATTAACACAGTGTGTTACATACACCACATTAAACACAATATCACACACTGTAAATGACTAAGACCAGTGTCTCACAAACGTCACTAAACCAGCATTGCATACACCACATACCACTAAACGCAGTGCCTCGCACACCTCACTGATGATGGTATCACACACAACACGCACCACTAACCTCACTGTCTCACATGCACATCACTGACCAAGGTATAAGACCAAACACTAGCACACACAATGTTTCAACATGAATCAATAATCACAAGTTTCACACACCACATTGCTGAGCGCTGTGGAAGGAAACTAGCATCTGTGAGCACCTGGGCATGCGCCAGACACTATTCCAATACACTGTTCCTCCTCTAGGGGAAAGGAAGTGAGTTTGCATTCGGTTTCAGTACATATCAGGCTGGATTCTAGAATAATGTTATTCACACATCCTTGGAAATAAATGAGCATACATCAAATGCCCAGCAAATTCCAAGTATTATTCTAATAATAATAATGAAATAAACATGAATAAAGCAGCTAATATATGTCCATCACTATGCTAGTGACACACTGCTCACACATAGGAAGGAGACCAGCATGCACTGACTGTCCAGTGTATGCCAGGCACCACTTCTATTTTAACACTGCTTATCCACAGGGGAAAACAGATGTATACCGAAGCCTTATATGCTCCAGGTGTTGTTATGTGACCATGCCATTCACACATGTGAGGGAAAGCAAGACGCAGCAGCTGGCATATACAAGACACTGGCATAACACCGTTGCTCACACATAGAGGGAGAAAAAGAATGAATGGGGCTCCCAGTCTGTGTCAGGCTCTAGTCTCACCAGCCTTTACTAACATGTAGGGGGAGGAAATGAGCGTGCATGGACCGCATAGGGTATGAGCATGCATGAAACGCCAATTACAAGCACAATTCTAGTTTAAGATCATTTATACAAAAGGGAAGCAAACTAGGAAGAATTAAGTCCCTACTGTGGGCAGGAACTATTCTAGTACAACATTGCTCAGACGTAAGGAACCAATCATGCTTTAATTACCTAGCATATGCCAAGCATAATCTAATATGGTGTTATTTAAGTAGAAGGAAAGGAAAACAAGCATCCTTGGACACCTAATTTATGATAGACTCTAGTTTAATGCATTACTCGTGTGCAGGGCAAAATAAATGGCATGCACTAAGCACCTAATACCTGTTAGTTACTATTATATTACAACAGCATCACGACATGCATAAAGTAAATGAATTTGTATTGGCAGCTCACCAGATGCCAGGGACTGTGCTAGTGCATTACTCACCCACAAGGGGGAAAGGGGAGTCTGCATGAAGCATTTAGTATATGCCAGGCATTATTTTAGCACAACATTAGTCACACATAGGAAGATACAAGCTGCATTAACTCCCCAGTATATGTCAGGGACTAGTCTATTACAAACTTACACTAAGGGAAGGGAATGAGCGTGCATTCATAGCCTGTACATGTCAGTGCTATTATATAATGTTCCCACATAAGGAAAGGGAATGAGCATAAACTCAGTATAGGCCAGACACTTTTCCCATATAAGATTGCTGTTAATTAGAAGGAAGGAAGCAAGATTACACTGAACATCTCTCATAGGTCAAACATGATTCCACACTAATATTACTTATACAAAGGGGAAGGAAACAAGCATGAATTAATCATCTAATATGCAGTGGATACTTTTTAGTATCATCTTATTTCCATGTAGGGGGAAAAAGCATGCATGTATGAAGTATACACAGTGTGTATGCCAGGCACTGTTCCGGGGTGTCATTGCTCATACAGAGAAAGAAATAAACATACAAGGAGCACATGGTGTATGCCTGGCACTATTTTAGCACAACGCAACTCATATGTTGTAGAAAGGGACAGGTATGAATTAATGCCAAATATATGTCAGGTGGTGTTCCAGGAATATATTGCCCTCACTTGAAGGAAAGAAAGGAGTATGCGATCAGTAACTAGTTTACGCCAGGCACTATCATAATGCATCAATACTTACACAAAGGGAAAGAAAAAACAATGCATCATTATGTACTGTTTTACAAGACCTTATTTTAGTGCAAACTTACAGAGAGTAAACAAAAACAAGGATGCATTCAGCACCTACTATATGCCAGGCAGTGCTCTAGTAAAACATAACTTGCACAGAAAGAAGCCTGCATGCATTCCAAGGCCAGGGAAGGAGTTGAGGAGCCTCTGGTTGCTTGGGCCCAGCCCATGGGTCAGTCAGTAGTCACATCCTCTTACTGACCTTCTCCAACACCCTAATTCATAGCAGGCAGGCACTATTCCAATACAGATTTACTCAAATACGGGTAGAAGGAAATAAGCATCCACTGAGCCTCTATAGGCCTAGTTCTATTCTACTACATACAACATTACTGACAGAAGCATATAGAGAGTACCTAAGTGTATCCCAGGTATGATTCTAGCATAATTACTCACGCAATGGAACAAGAAACAAGCATGCATGAACACCTGGTGCCTGAAAGGTCCTGTTTGAAAACAACGTCACTCATCCATAGAAGAAAGAAAGAAGATTCCATTGGGCAACACCTACAGGCCAGACACTTATTCTAGTACAGCATTACTCGGTCATAAGAGAAACGAGCAAGGACTCACTGAGGCCTAGTCTGTCAGTCACTCTCCTAGTGCAACATTACCTAAAGGGGGGAAATTAGCATGCACAGAGTGCCTAACATGTGCTAGATACTAGCCATGCAACATTACTCAGACATAGGGGAAAGAAGCAGGAATGCATTGAGCACCTAGTGTGTGCCATGTACTATCTTAGGAGAACCTTATACTCACAAAACAAGCATGAAATGAACTCTCAGTATGTGCCATTTACTAGCCTAGTACAACTTCCCTCACATAGTGAGTGGAGAGGAAACACATGTGAATTGAGATTTGATATATGCCATGCAACCTTACTTTCCATGGGAGGGAAACGAGCATGTATGGAGCACCTGGTTTCAGACAAGTGCTATAATATTACAAACTTCATTACACATAAGTAGAAGGAAAGACGCTAGCACTGAGCACTACATGGTGGAGGTGGCCTCATGAACACTTGTTGAGAGTCTGCCTCTCCGCTAGGCCTCACATAACACCTTCCCAGCCAGGTGTGAGGAGGTGTGTCATTACTGCATGGTTGGGATAGGAGTCCAGACACCCCACATGGTCTCCACAGACACTGCTGGGTGGAAGTGTCCTTAGTAGCATCTAGTGGGGATGAAATCCAAGTTCCCTCCTTGACTTTCTCTGTCCCCACCCGGGGAAGGGGGGATGTTTGGTTACCTCATTCCAGCCTTATTAGACAGCAAATCCAGACTCCCCACCCAGCCTTTACTCTTGTGGGTGGGAGTGGGATCATGACCTTTCCTGTGGTGTTTGTATGTACAGAAGTTATTGTCCCAAAGTTTTCTGTCTTGCTAGGCTGCCTCTTTTCTCATTATTGGCTAGAGAAGAAGCTTTTGTTGTGGCTTATTTGTTTGTTTGTTTGAGCCTGTTGGCATTTCTGGGTTAGCTTCTACAGCTCCAAGTCTAGGTGAAAAAAAAAGAAAGAAAACCCAGACAACTTTCTACTGTGTAGTTTTGTGGGTCTTGAGGTCTCTAGCAAGTCCTCCTTCTCTCCACCAAGGAACATATAGGCATAACCCATAGACACAGACAACAGTTTGGTGATGGCCAGGGGACAGAGGGGACAGTGGCTGGGAGGAGGTGGGCATGGGGGGGAAATGAAATAAAGAACCTTCTTATGTTTGCTTTACCTATAATGCCTAAGATTTTTAGTTTCTATCATCATTATAATTTTAATATACTTTCTGCTCATTCCTTCTTCCCGTAGTTTTGCCCTTTTAGTTGTACACATTTGTATATTTTTAATTGCTTATAGAAATATCTATTCTTACAGTGAAAATGTCAGCTGTCCACATTTAAATCAACTATTGTCTTATATAACTATTCCAAATGCCCATATAATATTCACTGAACCAGAATGCTATCTGCTTGCAACTCTTCTGAACAACAGAAAACTACTAACCCAGTATTTTTCGTAGATAAAACATATTTCTCCCTAAATTTTATGTCCTTTATATCTGATAGCCCTTTAGGATACATCTATGGCCTCTTATGTCTAAATAACATTTGTGTTACAAATACTTGTTTTAGTTGTAAGTTAATCACATTTCTGAATTAATTTAGATCCTGGATGTTTGCAACAAACTCCCTCTTTTAGCTTCTCTTTGCCTGCTCTAGTTTCTAGCTACTCTAACTAAGCTTCTCTGTTGTGTGAATAGTCTTGAGAGATTTATAATGTGATATAATGTGATGATTGAGTTTTGGTTGACTTCTATACCCTTCATCTTGGACAATATACTGATGTCTTTGACTTTCCTTATTTCCTGTCTCTGATGTATCTGTTGCCTGTGAGGCAGGCCTGCCATCGCACCTTTGTTTAGCAGAAGCTAGATTCTCTCAACTATTTTTTTTTTTATTGCTTGCCTTTGTTTTATTTTCTGTTCATTCCTACAGCCATATGAATCCATCTTCTTTACCTTCCTTATCTATTCCTGAATACCCAGTTGACTATATTCCCATTTTTTTTATTGTACCTGGGGACCTAATAATGGCACTTATATCAACGTATCATTAGGCTGCTTTCTCCTCTAATTCTGGCACACACCAGTCCAATTTCATGAAATGGGCCTGGTGCAGTTTGAGCAAGATGAGACAGAGTTATCACCAATTTTACTCAGAAACAGTAGGATCTAAAAAGAAAGTACAACTAATCACAAAGTTTTAAGTTCACCCTGCAGTTTCAGAAACATTTTGAACTGAAGGAAACTTCTTTACAGGGTTCACACGATTCAAGTAGTTTTGATAAGTTTAAATAGACCCAGATGAGGCCACATTAATTTAAACTAATGAGAACAACTTTGGGTAAGTCAGAGCTGGTTTAAATGAGTCAGAACCTAGTAAACATATCAGCCATTATTATAAAACTCATGGGTATTTGTGCAAAGTTCTCCCAACTGTGACCAACCCAAATGATTGGAGCTGATTTAACATCCAGGAAAGCTTAACTTTCCATTAGAACCATTATTAACTATGTATATGAGGGTGTTAAGTTCATTTTGGTTTTAATAAATTACCCCAAACTGTTTTGAGCTGCACAGAATAGATCCTGATTTATTTCGTGAACCATCACAAAGTTCTCCTCAATGTTTTGCTCCTTTGTGCTTGGGGAATAGCCCAAAACTAAATCCAGTTTCTTGTGGTCTTGGTCACAGAAATCTGAATTATAGTAAAAATTTTTTGGTTTCATCCCAAGTTAATACATTTGTCCTTACCTCAAAGTTGCAATTTCTAAAATTGATCTGATTTCCTTCAAAGTGAATCTTTCTGCCCTGTAAGGGGAAGATGCTGAGGCAGGCAGTTGATGATGACAGAAAAACTGGCTGGGGAAAAGAAAAGCTGGACTAATCATTTTATATATATCATCTCATCCCATCTTTTTAAAACTCTATGGCACAGCCAGAGTGGCTCAGTTGGTTGAGTAAAGTCCCTCCCGTGCACCAAAAATTGCTGGTTGGATTCTTTGGATTCCTTGTCAGGGCACATACCTGGGTTGTGGGTTTGATCCCCAGTTGGGGAGCATATGGAAGGCAACTGATCAATGTTTCTCTCACAGAATTGAAAAAAAAAACACTCTATGAATTATTTGCAATGCTGACTTGGTTTCCATGCAAATAATCTCTCCTAATTCATTGGAATTATTTGGAAGCCTCTTAATTCAGGTGTTCATCCCCAGAAGGGACTTTTGTTATCCCTCCCTTCTGGGAGTGCAGTTCTGTAGACCTGCGGACACAGAAATCACTTTATGATGCATAATTGATTACCTTGTCTAAGACTCTGGGAAACCCTGGTGCTCTTTCATGTTTACCTTCACACCAGGGAATAATTCTACTCATATAGCTGTATTAACCAGGATATGTCACAGAGGAAAATGCCTAATCTGCACTTTTTTAAATACTTCGAGTGCCTAAGTAATGCCACTCTTGCTAAGGATTACTTTGGCTATGTTTCCCTGCCTCTAGAGTATAGGGACACATGATTTTTCTCCCTCTCCCATTAGAAGTACTGCAATGAAAGTGTTGGCTCACCCTGCATGGTCTCTGCATATTGCAAAATCCTTCTGGGTCAGGTTTTACATCTCCTCTCTGTTTCTTCTTTAAGATCAAACTCCCTTCTTCTTAATCTTATTCTTAATTTCTATTCTTAGAGATTCTTCAATGAGTGAACAATATAATGTGGTCTAATGGTTACGTGCCTTTGCTTTGGAGTCAGGCAGACTGGATTTAAGTCCCAGCTGTATTACATAATGCCTGTGTGAACTGGACAGTGTGTTCGACTTGTCCAGACTGCAGTTTATTAATCTGTAGGCGAGGATGATTACAGAACCTTCATTTGGTGGCTGTAAGGATTAAATGAAGATCTCTGGCCTTGTACAGAGTAAGGGCCCAATAAACAGCACCTAGTACTACAACTCTACCACAATGACTCTATAACCACTACTATTGTTATTATTGCAAATACATTCCTCAAATTCCAGCAGTAAGGGTTATTATCCTCTTTTATTAATAAAGAGGAAATTTAAACAAGTCAAGCAACTTAACAAAGGTGACCCAACACTATGCATTATTACTAGGATTAGTAGCTGCCTCTGAACAGCCTATAAAGCCAGTCCTCTCCCCCCACCCCCACCCCGCTGGTTTTAATACTACACCCTCTCTCCCTGATATCCCTTAGGTCCTGCTATCTCTTGTTTTCCTTCTCTTTTACTTTCCCCCTCTTAATTTTTCCTAATTCCTCCCTGCCTCCCTGCTCAGTTCCTCATTTTGTCTACAGCCTTTGTCCCATTTGTAACAGATGGTGTTGACTCACCCTACCCCAGCTATAAAAGAGGAAAGTTAAATTCAGAGTCTTGATTCCCCAAATGGTCTGTCTCCCACTAGGGAATTTCATCCTAATGCTTTCTTTCCCCCTCCAGGTTCTGCCTTACTCTAGGCTACACCATATGCTCATCAGCCTTTGCGTTCACTGAGCTATTCAGAAATGTCCCTGGAAATCCCTCTTCATTTCCTTTATTGAGGTGATCAGTTCTCTGCATTTGCTATAAATCGTTCCCCTCTCCCCTTTCTCGGAGGTGATATGGTATCTACTTGATGAAGAAAATAAAAAGGAAAATAAGAGGTGTTGCACAGACAGAAGTAGAGAGCTCCACAGGTTGGAACCATGGCTTTTCAGTCAGCGAGGTACAGCAATCACCTATTCACTCAATTAACATATATTGACCATTGGCTACCTGTCAGGTACACTGCTGGGGATGAAAGTCTGAAAAGACCTAATCATTATATATGAAGTGCAATTTGCTGTTCTGAATTGTGGAAGTATATGTTATAGGGGCTCTTGTTAGGTGAGACAGAAAAAAAATTGATGAAATAAGAAGCATACTTGGAGAGACAGTAGGAATAATAATGTCAATATAGAGAAAGGAACTAGCAATAAATTAGGACAATCTTCAAAGCACAGAGAGCTAGCCAGCTATGGGTGACCTTGCTGCTTTAAAATGTCACTTGGCCCAACTGGTATGGCTCAGTGGTTGAGCATCGCTCCATGAACCAAGAGGTCTCCAGTTCAAGTCCCAGTCGGGGCACATGCCCAACTTGCGGGTTCAATCCCTGGTAGGGGCATGCAGGAGGTAGCCAATCAATGTTTCACTCTCATCATTGCTGTTTCTCTCTCTCTAAACTTCTCCCTTCCTTTCTCTCTCTAAAATCAATAAAACATTAAAAATAATAATAATAAAATGTCACTTGTTGGAGAAGGACTATAAAACAACCTTTCAAAACCAATAGTTTAACAAAATATTCACCTATAATGAATACAGGTAAAAATACTACTGGTATCGGGAGGGCCACAATTAAAGTTGTGGTTGAAGTACGAATGAGTGTCTGTAATGGATTTATTCAGAGTTTGGAGATAATACAATGTCATTATTGGTAGTACATGACCAACAAATTATTTTGCTGACATGTCATATAACAGAGGTATAGCTCAAGGGCCTGCTCTGTACTTGTGATCTGATGTGAGGAGAGGATAGTTATGCTCTAATTGGCAGGGTATGCTTTTAGTTGCCATGTTGAAAATATTTTCTAGCCCCAGAAGATGAACAGTGTCTTTAAATACCCTTAGAAAGTTGAAGAGCTGAAAGAATTCTCTGAAGAAAAACAAATTGCCCTCTTTCTCCTAAAGGAACACTTGGGTGGGAGGAACAGTTGGGACTAAAAAATATGAAGTATACTAATAAGCCAAAATCTTTGGATTATGACTCATGTCATGAATGTAGCTGGTGGTGGTGGGAAGAACTTCAGAATACTAGTAACAGAAAGTGTTGAAGAGGAAAGGAACCCAAAGATGGTTAACCTGAGAGTCAGAGTCATCTCTTAGAGGTGGCTGAATCCCCAACAACCCAGGAGCAGGCTAGCATTTTCCAAACTGGTGTTCCATAGAACACTACCTCATAGGACTTAAGGTAAGAATTGCAATTTTACAAATGTTCTAAATTCAAATAAATCTGATAATTGTGAGTTAAACAAAATTAGACAAGTACACTTTTTTCTCCTAAGGAACGCATCTCAAATTCTTTATGTGCTGATATATGATGTGTTTCTCTAAGAGAGAGAAAAATTATTTCCCAAACATAACAATGAAAGGGCATCTATTAGCATCTCCCAGAACGTGTATTTTGTGGACTAACATTTGGGAGATGCTGGTGTAGGTGACTATTGATATTTGAACTACGAAAATGGCAAGCAGGCAAAATCAAGGTTAGAGAGTTCTGTCCCATGGGGATTCATACAGATAAGTGGGGAGCAGTCTAACTCTGTGGGATAGTGTACTCACAGCAGGGCTTCTGCAGATGTAGAGAGAACAGCTTAGGGAGAGACTGAGCTTCTGGAAGCAGTGCTCAGGTTCTAGTCAGGGTTTTAATCAAATGGTATTTAGGGTAGAATTCCCAGTCTCTGGAGGATGCCATGAGCTAGACATAGAATTCAAGAGAGGACAAGAAGTATGCAGTGAGCCATCATGTCAGAGGTAAGGAAAGTGATGAAACTCCCACTCTATAGTGCCCTGCCCAGTCTGCATCTCTGACCTACCAAAGAGCGGAGCTATCAATAAAAGATTAATTACATCTCCTCTACTAAATGGTGGAAGACAGTAAATTTTATATATATATATATATCTTCCTCTTTTTTTAATTCAGAAAATGGGGGAAATCTTTCTGAACACATTGTACGTATCAGTAGATAAAGCTATGGAAAAATGGAAATTAGGAGAAGTTAGAAGAGAGCTCACAACTCAAGTTCTTGATGTATTCATGAGGTTCCATACTTTCTAAATGCCCACATTATGAATTAGAAAACTTATTCAATTCTCTCAAAAATATGCAAACCTCTCTGACCACATGTTTATTCAGAAGCCACTTGGGGCCATCATGATGCTCACTGTGTGGCATCCTGAACTTTAAAATTAAAAAGAATAATTAATGTGCTTCTAATTCCAAGATGATAAGAGCTGGCATCTGGAAATAAACTATACAGAGTTTCTTTCAAGCAAAGTAAGAGGCCAAAAGGAAAAAAGTGTAAAATTCTGGTGATAAAAATGGGCAACACCTGCAACTTTGACCCAGTGTTAGTGTCAACCATCTTTGTTTGAATCAGTAGACTTATGAGAGTGCCTTCCCAAAGCAAGGGTCTTCCCTTTTACAGCTATCTAAAAAGAATAGAATCCTTGCTGATTTTAAAACATTACTCATGTGATTAAAATCTTTAGTGCAAAATCATGGCATTTTAAAATCACACCATGAGTTCTGAGCATTAGAGATATAAGGTATTGTCCTTGTCTTCAAGGGATTAAAGTTTAATAAATTAAAAAGAACATGGTTTGGGGGCGAGCTACGTAGGTGGGAACAAGAACCAACAGCCTTGTTGCTTACGAGATTTACAAAGTTCTACAGCTGATTCATTGCTGCCTTGTAGACTGTGCACCAATAGACAAGCACAGTTGCCAACTGTAGTACCTTAGAAGTCGCCTACTTTAGTATTTATATAACTAGGGTGCTACTAGTGCTCACTATTAAATCGATTGATAAATAGCATTTACCTAACATTAGTTAATTGTCAATAACATTAATAATATTTATAAATCATTTTCTACGTGTCAGATACTGTGCTAAGTGCTTTACCTTATAATATTATAACTCAGGTACTATTGTTATTTTCCACTTACATATGAAGGAACAACATAGAGAGATTAAGTAACCTGCCCAAAGTCACACAGTTAGGAAGCAGAAAAGCCAGAATTTGAACCTAGGCATTATGAATCCAAATGTCAAATTCTTAACCACTAAAGAGAATCATCCAATGCACAACAATGGGCCTCAGTTATTTTACTGGTAACTTAGCAATGATTTAATTTGGGTTGACACTATTGCTACTAGACAGAATAAGGCAAAATTCCTCGTTTTTAGCAAAACCTCCAGTATTCCAACATTCTAAGAAACTGCTGGGCTTCATTCCAGGTAGGCATAGACTACATTAATTATACTTATCAGTAGGCTAAAGAGGCACTAATTATCAACTGTACTAATAACAATGATTACACACGGCCTTACTCAGCCAAAATGCCATAAAATAGCCAACTCAAGAAGTTTTGTGTAATATGCCCAAAACTTTAGTGTTTTCTTTTTCTGTGGTCTGCCTCTGATTTTAGGGTTCTTGATCCTGTGAGTCATCCTAAAGCTTAAACAAGTCCAGCCCTGTGTTCCCTCTCTGCCCTCGCTTCCACTCCCTCTCTTTTGGCAAGACTTAGATTCATATCCTCAGAAAGCCTTAGCTGTTCCCTAGCAAAGGCCCTGGCAGAGGAAAAGCTGTTCAACCAAACACAGTTAAAAATTGAGCCTATGCCCTTTAGTGCGCCTGCACTCCTTCTCCTGTTGTTTTGTAAAGAACAGAAAGGTACACGTCTTAGGACTTCAAATGTGACAGAATTTGCAACACAAGCTGAATGTACCAATGATATATTTCTTATGATTTTCAAAAACCAATTTGGTTATAAGTCTCACCCTTCAGTAGATGCTGCCTCCTGGCAGACAGAGGTGGTGGCATTTACTGCTTCATAAAATTATAATGAGGATACATATCAAACCTAATTGTCTCAAGGCAAGAAATTATCAGGGAGATAAACTAGTCTCAGATGAAGTATTGGGGGAGTGAAGGGTGCTCACCTAGATCCTCCAGGAGCAGATGCATTGCAGGACAACAGCAGAATAGAACATGCCCTGGCTCTGCTTAATTAGGTGGAGCTTCCAAATTGCACTGTCCAGGAAAACGTTCACTGTCAACACTCCAACTTATCTCATATTAACAACACACATGGGCCGTGTGTTGTTAATATGAGATAGAATAATAGAGTTTCAGAATCATAGATGTTGTTTTAGTAAAACAACATTGCAGATATGTCATAGCCAGTTTTTGGCATTTTGTGTAAAATTGATGATTCCATCTTAATATAGGCTGGAGCTAAGGAAAATGAAGAAGATTGGGGATGGTACAGTGAAGCCCATAGGACCTGTGTGAGAGTGTTATTTACTTGTGCATTTGAAAGGAGGGAAACATCACTGGTTGAGGACTTTCAGAAGATGGAGTAAAGATTTATAATGGGGAGTATTTTGCCAGATAATTTTAAAAAATCATAAACTTGAAAGCCTTGAGCAGTTTGGTATCTCATGCACTCACTAGCAGAACCTCCATCTGACCCCCAACATTCTACATCTCAGGCTACGATTACATTCTTCCTTTGAGTGTCTTATTACTATTCTTGCTCTTACCTCTGCTTATTCAGCTTTGAGACAACATCAGGATCTATAAGTTATTCCTTGACAGCAGTAGGTATTCAATAAGTATTTGTTCAAAGCTGTTAAATCTTTACCATCTTTCACAGGCAGCTTACCTCTTGCCAGCTGCTTGCCCACTGTGGGCTTCCAAGTTGGTTCCTCGAATTCTGTTCTCATGATTTGCTCCATGTCTCCCAAATTCCAACTTCCTGTTTCTCTACTCTTTGTCCTGAGCAATGGAATGAAGCTATTGAACATTTCACAACAACAAAACAGCAGCATTCTTGGTGGACCGGTGTATGGCCCATAGCAAGGCTGGATGTGCCTGCACAGGCATGGACTTGATCCTTGAATCTTCGGGTCGATTGCCCCTGCCCAGCTGTTGCACTGCATCTCTCAGGTAGCTTCTGACTCTCTTGTGTTCACATCATAGCAACAACCATGCATTCTGCACTTTGAGAATTTCCAGTATGTTTTCTGTACAGGTTGGGAGAGTGCCATGAATGCTTAGCAAATTTTCACTTAGGAAATAATGTGGACTGGAGAGAATGTTCTTTGCTTGAAGTATATAGTAATTGTTCTTGAGTTATCTTAAACCACCACCAACAACACTTGTTTTTCCAAGACAAGGGCTGTACAAATGACATAAACAGGAGAGAATAATACTGGGAGAATACATTTTAATCATCAAGGTAAATCAGATCAGGACAGCCTACTTTGTAGAAAAAAAAAACAAAACAAGTTGTGATCATTCTAGTGATTCGCTGGCATTACCCATTTTCTCAAGGGCCCATAGAGTATTTCCTGCATTAAAAAGAGCCTCTTTTTCTTTTCAGAAAAAATAGCAGACACACAAACCAATGGAACAGAGCCCAGAAATAAGCCCACACATATATGGGCAACTAATTTTTTACAAAGGAACCAAAAACATACAATGGAGAAAGTAAAGCCTCTTCGATAAATGGTGTTGGGAAAACTGGGAAGCCACATGCGAAAGAATAAAACTACACTGCTATACACAAAAACTAACTCAAAATAAAGACTGAAATATAAGATCTGAAACAATAAAGTACATAGAAGAAATCATAGGCACTAAACTTATGGACCTTGGTCTCAGAGAGGTATTTGTGAACCTAATCGCAAAGTCACGGAAAGTAAAAGCAAAAATAAATGAATGGGACTATACCAAAATAAAAGGTTTCTGCATAGAAAGAAAAAAAAAAAGGTAGCCAACTAAATGGGAGAAGTAATTTGCAAATGATACGTATGATGAGCGGCTAAAATCCAAAATATGTAAAGAACTCATGCAACTCAACAACAACAAAAAATGGCAGAGGACCTCAGTAGACACTTTTCCAAGGAAGACAAACAGATGGCCATCAGATATGTGAAAAGGTGCTCAGTATCACTAGCTAAAAGAAAAATACAAATCAAAACCACAATGAGAAGCTACCTGTTAGAATGGCCATTATCAATAAGACAAGGAATGAGAAGTGTTGGTGAAGGCGTGGAGAAAAGGGATCCCTTGCACACTGCTAGTGGGACTGTAAACTGGTACAGCCACTATAAAAAAGAAACAGTATTTTTTTCCTCAAAAAATTACGAACAGAGTGAACAACAATCTCTTCTGGGTATCTACTCCCCAAAATTTGAAAACCCTTATTTGTAAAGATATAGATACCCTTATGTTCATTGCAGCATTACTCACAATGGCCAAGACATGGAAACAACCTAAGTGTCCTTCAACGGATGACTGGATAAAGAAGATGTGGTGCATATATACAAAGGAATACCACTCAGCCATAAAAAAGATGAAATATAACTATTCGAGACAACGTAGATGAATCTTGAGAAAACCAATGAGCCTGCTTTACCGTAAAGCCCAAGGTAGGAGGATTCTCAAAAACAGCATCTCAGTAAGAACTGGCATCACTGTTACTCCCTCCTCTACAAAGGTGGACTCTCAATAAGCAACATGCCTTGTGCCTCTGATAGAACTGGAGGAATAATAGAAAGTTGAGAAAGTGAGACCATCATTCCAGTTTTGACTTTTCAACTTATTATGTATGTGACCTCAGCAAGTTTTCCAACTTCTGTAACATCATTTTTCTTTTTTGTTATAAAGGAATAACAGTACATATTTTTGTCTACTGTTAGCATGACATTAAGTTAAAAAGTGCTTTAAAAACTTGAGTGTGCTAGGGGTGGGGGAAGGGAGAAGGAGAATATTGGAGGAATGGACATCTTTTAGGTTAACCCAATAGAGTAATTGTGGTTAAGTATTTTCATAAAAACCTAAGTGATATTATACATGATCATCTTCAAATGAATTATACAGCACAGATTTAATCATGTTTTTAATTCACATATTTAATTAGATTTTATTCTGTTTCTATTGAGGAACATTTGAACAAGCATGACAATGTTGTAAAAGATGATATCAAGAGGAGAAGGGATTAAGCAAAGGGAAAAAAATTCATAGACACAGATAACAGTATGGTGATTGCCAGAGGGAAAAGGGGGTGGGGGAGGTAGGAGAGGGTAAACGGGGGATAAATGGTGATGGAAGGAGACTTGACTTGGGGTGGTGAACACACAATACAGTATTCAGATGATGTGTTATAAAATTGTATACCTGAAACCTATATAATTTTGTTAACCAATGTCACCCCAATGAAGTCAATAAAAAAATTTAAATAAGTAAAAGAAGATACCATGTGGACTTAAAGTACATAGTATATAATTAATTCAAAATTATTTAAGCAATAAAATGTTCACCAAATAGGCCATTAAGCTTCTAGTAAATGTCGTACTGTCTTAATTTCACTTAATAATATAAATTTAAAGCAAAAGTGTTTTTAATATATTGCATGGCAAGATCTTAGGGTGGAAAGTCTAGTAGATTCAGTCCTACCAATATTACATAAACAGTAGGTACAGCAAGAAGGAAATTCAGAGGTTTTGGACACCCACTGTTAATACCATGCCCAGGACAGTCATTTTCCAATTGTGGTCCACGGGAGCCCCAGGATTGTTGCTGGAGGCAAGAGACAAAAAAGGGAGGGGTAGAGTAGGTTGAAGAGCCCCTCTCCAATGTGGCTTCCCTTAAAGCAGTTCTTCTATTTCATGTTTCAGGTACAGGGCTTCTATGTAAAAATGCATTAGAAACAAGAACCCATCAACTTCTAAAGAGGGTTTTAATTACAGTTGTAGAAGAAATAATCCTGGATAATAAATTAGGAAATCACCTCACTCTAGTTGTGTGATCCTAGGCAAGCCATTGATCCTCTTGGAAGCATAGATTTTGTACCTATACAAGCACGAAACATGAATTAAATATGTTTGTTTGTAAATTGATTAAAAGGTTATTGAAATCTGAGCTCCTGGGGAAAATATTCGGATGAAGTATGAGAAAACTAAACGTTTCAAACTCCAAATGGAGGTGGTCATTCTATGGAGCAAAAAGAGGCCCTCGACCCACCTGGTCACAGAAAATTATATGGCTCACTTCTTTAGTTGGCTGAGAGTCCCCTTCCTCCTTCACTGTCCCACAGTCGTCTCTTTTGCAGTTGGCATTTCTGTCAGGTCAGATCCACCTTAACCAGTTTATCAGCCACTGTGAAATGCTGGTCCGACTGCTCAGGGCTGTAGCTAATGCAGAACCTTTCACAGAAAGGATTACAAATAAGCTAATGATAAATAATTGTATAACTCTGCAGCACAAAGTCATAAAGTGTGTAAGTCTATTTAATTGTCTCACATATGAAGACAGAGAAAGGAGAGTAGCTCTGTTGGGGTGGTGGGGGTATAAACTGATAGAATGCTGCCCCCCTTTCCATCCCATCTCCCCACCTGAAGCAACTTGGGAACACCAGGGCTCTGGGGAACCCTGTTTGACAACCAATGCATCCTCAAACCCCTTTAACTTATCACTACATGTTGTGATTATTATTTGACTTTTTCATAACATCTACCTCATTTTTACTTCAATAATCATGGAATTCAAAAGTGGTCCTTTGGGCAGATATTCATAAAAATCTTCACTTTAAATTAAGGCGGGACTTGAAGTCACTTTACACTGGTTAAGAACATGATCTAGGGGTGTTTGCCTTGTGTATTCTCTCTTTGGCCTTTTTCCTGTGGGAAGCAGGGATCAGAAGCTAGGTTGACTCTTGCTCAATGACTTGCAAATAGCAATCTCATCCTGCTTTCGAAATCCAGCACTGCCGAGCACCACTGCCTCTAGAACACGAGAAAAATTCTCATTGGTATGTTTAGTCTTTGTATCCTTACCACTCTCTTGCTGCAATAAGTTAAAAGCCAACTTAGCTTTAGAAAGAAATGCAGTTGAATTTGAAACATAAAAATCAAGCCACTCGCCTTAACCACCAGGCAAATAGACTTACCAGAGTGGTTCCAGGAGCAGGGGAGAAGGGACTGCAGTGCCGGCTCTGCCAACAGACAACCAAATTGCAGAAGAACCTAAGAAAACCTAAGAAATCAGGTGAGGTCAATGACCATCAGCTAGAGGTGTTAACTGAAATAACACCCAAGGAATGAGAGGGGAAGAAGTTGTGGAGAATTACAGGTATACCCAACTCCAGGGAACCCAAAAGGGCATAGGAGAGACATTAAGTATCCAGAGTTCCATTCTGGGACCTGGTGGAGGGGTGAGGAAGAACCCTGGATGTGACTTTGAATGGTGAAATTTAGGGACCTTTATGTTTTAGAGGGACTTTTCCCACATTCCTTAAGAGATGGCAGCATATAAAAATTGACAGCGCAGGTTTTTCATTGAAGTGATATAATTACAGGGGAGGGAAAGGAACTTTCTATCATTCTCATTGAAGTAATGTTGTCTTGTTCCTTGGAAGATGCCAGGCAAATTCCTGGGAGTGGTTACCGCCAACAGAGCACCAGCTAACCACCGCCACCTTCTTATAAGTCTGTGAGAGCCAGACAGCTCCAAACCACCATGTTTCTCTGTCTTTACCAGGTAGCCCCTAGTCTCCTTCAGTATCAAAACTCATCCCTGACCTCAAAGCTCAGGTGGCAGGCTCAGATGACATACCTCAGTCTAGCCTCAGGCTGTTCTTCCTCCAGCTCAATAGCACTACATTTTTTCCTTGGTCTTCCTCTCACCCAAGTTCCTAGAATTCATTGCTGTATAATTCAGAAGCACTGAGCATATCTCTGGCTTCTGTATTTGATAGCTAGTCCAAGTAATGCTCGAAGAGAGAAGACCAAGACATTTCCAACAATCTTTTAGAAAAATGAAAGGAGTAACTCTTGATTTTGAGGACAATGGGCTCAGTCATTCAACAGTCAGGAGTGTCATCTAGAGTCAAATCCCTCTAGGCCTCTCAACAGGAATTAGGAGAAAGAATACAAAATACCCAGACTGTCTAACTGTCAAAGTCAAGGATACCTCAGAAAGCATTTGTCTTTAAAAATGTTCTGAATAATCATGCATTTATCAGATCCCTTAAAATGCTATTTCTGACTTTACCCTCAGAAGTTTTCCATGTTTTCAACCTGAACACTGCTTTTCAAAGTTCCTCATAGTCCCCAGAACTTGTGGGTTTTTATAATACATAGCTAGTCCAAGGTAGACAGGACCAGATACATGCGAGCCACATCAATACCAAAAACTCTGAATTGCTTTTTCTGTTTAGAATCAGACCTTAAATACAAAATCCTCAAATTCCCTTTTTGCATTCCCAGATTTGATAAATTTATCTGCCTGTTTTTGAGCCACATCTCAACTTTGGCTACATAGTGAAGCCACCTAAGAAGCCTTACAAACTAGAAAGATTCTGATTTAATTGGGCTGGGCTGGGACTTGGGCCTTAGTTCTTATTTTGAAAACTCTCCAGACTCACATTGAGAACCTTTCTAGAGTAGTGGTTCTCAATGTACTAGATCAGAAACTCCGGGACGCTGTCCAAGGGTGTCTTTAAAAGCCCTCTAGGGGATTTTGAGGAGTGCTTAAGATCAAGAATCACTGCTCTAGAGCTTACCCATAAGTACTATGACATCAGTTTCCAGAGTGGTCCCCAGTCAGCGGCATCAGCATGAGGATCACTTGGGAATTTATTAGAAATACAAATTCTTGGGTTCTACCCCCCGGACCTTCTGAATCAGAAACCCTAAAAGTAGACCCAGTTACCTGTGTCTTACCAAGCTCCCAGCTGTTTGAGAATCACTGTTCTTTGAGAATAAGAACCAATAAAAATAAAGCTTTTGATATTCAGACATGGGAAGATAAAGGAAAGGAAAAAAAAGGAAGAAAGAAAGATGGACGGTGAAAACGCAGGCAGGGGTAGGGGGAGTCTGTGTTTTTCAGCCTTGTACTAGATGGTTTTGAAACATATAATATAGCCCTATGGAGCAGGTGACATCTCTCTTTAAAGGAGAAGGCTAAGGGACAGAGAGGGTTGTCTGTTGCCAAATGGAACTTGCAACTATGTCTGTGACTTCAACGGGGAGCGTTGCTTTTATCAAACTAGGACATTAAGCAGCGGTACACTCTGAGATGGCAACTCTCTGGCCCTGCTTTTTATGGTTAATTCTTGTTTTTGCATAAACAAATCTGGAAAATGTAGATCATCTGGAAGATACTAATAATATGAACAATGGTTGATATGTATGAAGTGTTTGCTATGCACCAGACACGATTCTAAGAACTCTTCATATGTTAATGTATTTGACACTCACCACAATGCTGTGCAGCGGGTGTACCGATCCCTTTCCCCATATGTGAACCTTCAGAGTTTAAGTGCTCAAGGTAACAGCCATGAGGTGGAGGGACCAGTTTAACTGCAGAGTCACACACTTAGCCGTTATAACCAGTGGTGCTTTACCAGGGGCAATTTTATGCCTCAAGTAATGTTTGGCAATGTCTGGAGACATTTTTGCGTTGCCCCAAGTGGAGGAAGGAGGCTACTGTCAACTAGTGGGTAGAGAGCAAGTATGCGGCTAGCATCCTACACTGTGCAGGACAGTCTCCCAAAGCAAAGAATTATCTTGTCCAATCCGGCAATAGTATCAAGGATGAGAAACCTTTCTACACTTCTCCACCCTCTGAAGTACAGGAGAGGTTCCAAGGAGAGGCAATTTAATAAACAAGTGAACTATTTAAATTGTTGCATTTTTCTCCTTTGAATTAGGTGTGTGGGCCCCGAGAAGAAAGATTTATTTGATATGAACCCCCAAGGAAGAATTTATCTGCTGAGATGGACTCCCCATGCTCAATCAAGGGCCTGAATTTTATGAATATTAAGAGTTTAGTGGCCATTTGCTGATAGGGGCTCCTCACATACTCTGTATGCTGAGAAGAACCTCAGACTGAACTCTGGGCTTCCTGCACTATACCCAGCTTGTCTACACCACGTTTGCCTTCCCTTGCCTAACTCAACAACTGCAAGGAAACTCTGGTTTCATCTTTCTACCAATGGACTGAGACCTGCCTTGTCCAATCAGAACTGCACAAATTGTACCCTACCAATCATAACTGCACAATTTGTATTCCTCATTTACATGAAATAACCTAATTGAGAAACTGTGCAGGAACTTTTGACATACAAGGCAGCCTCCCCTTTGTCTCAGTCGAACACAATTTACGTTCTGTGTCTCCTGGGCTGCAGCTCCTTTATGCTCAGTAAATGCTTTTTATTCTTTAAAAAGTCAAAAATTAATTTTGGTTTATAGGTGTTTTCAACATTTCCTGATTATAAGAATGCCTTTGACTACAGTACAGGGCTAGAATCTCTCTGGAACTGAAATCATTCCTGTCTCTTGAATCAAAGTTCACCCAGGTCTGAAAGTAGCAAGCGACTTTGTGTAGGGAATGAGCCCTTCCCTGGAGGTGGCATTAACAAATCTGGAGTTCCATGGGCAGATTAGCAAATACTGCAACAACCTCATGTAATTCAGCATGATGCCTACTAACGGTACTGTAGCAGAATTTTTATCAGGCCTTATCATTGTAATTAAGGAAACGAAATTAACCTGAAAACCCCTGCTCCTGGGTAATAGGAAGGCTTAGCTGAGTTGATTAAAATACGATCAGACTTTTTTTTGCTGTAAAATTAAACTTAGAAGTTTGGGTCCATGAAGGAAGACTTTTCTCACTGTATAATGAAATAAAGGAGGACTCCGTGTGAAAGATTAGCTACTACTTGATAAATTTGACCCGTAGAGATGGCCAATCCAGATAATATGGGGAGAAAGTCCAGTGGAGGGTCTTCTGAGCAAGAACAAGGGGAGGCAGTGCAGATAGGCTGGGAGGATCTTCCCGCATAAAGGCCAACTCAGCAGAACTAAACACACATTGCCCCTTTCATTCACCCTTTTAAATATATAATTCATGACTCAGAACTAACAATCAACAGGGAATTGTATGCCTTCTAATAATTTAGGGTCCAGACAAAGTACTGCCTTTGCTGCCTCCCCCCTCTGCCTGGGTCTCCTTTGCTGTCTCTCTCCCGGCTCACTGCAGGACTCTCTCAGCACTTGAGCTGTAGCACAAAAGACCCCACATCACTTTCCCCTCCTGTTTCAGTTATTGATCCATACATGTCTCATCTCCTTCAAACCCAGAGCGTGTAAACAGGGTCTAATATTGTATCTTGGCATCCTCAATCATACTATCTAAAAAAAGCTTAATAAATGTTTGCTAAATGGATACACACACCCCAAAAAACTAGATAAAAATCTCTCTCAGTCCCATCTATGTTGCTTTCTCCTTTATAGCCAGCTCCCTTCCTCATAAAAAATCACTCTTTTAAAAAAGGGAAAGAGAGCACCATATTTATGTTTTATGTACTGGTGACCTACATTATATTACATTTGAAAACAGGAGTTTATGGTCAAAGGAGAAAAATGTTTAGAACGTTATTTAGTTTAACCTCCATTTTTTACCAGTGAGGAACTGAAGCCCAGGGAGAAAATGACTCCCACATGCATGGGCTACTAAGTGGCTCAACCAAGACTAACACTCCTTAACCAGCTTCCAGTCACCTGTGGACTAGTCTTCAATTCTTTGGGAGCTGTTGTGAAGGGGAAAGTGGGGGCAGTAGAAAGGCAGCAACTGAGAGCGTGCTCACCTTGGTATATTAACTTATATGAGCCAAGGAAAGATGCCCACTATGATCAGTGATCAGACCGGCCTGACACCTTAGTAGATGGTGCTCTACCATGAAGCCTCGAAAGCTCATCGCTCTAGATTAAAGTACGTGAATCTATAAGTTAGTTCCTGTAACAAAAAAAATGGACCCACCAGGATAGGAAATGCATTAATCTACCATATTAGACAGAATGGGCTGCCAAACAAAATGTCGAAGACTGGGTAGCTTAAACAATAGGAATTTAATTTTCACTGTTCTGAAGTTTAAGAGTCTGGGACCAGGGTGGCAGCATGGTCTGGTTCTGGTGAGAGATCTCTTCCAGTCTTGCAGATGACTGCCTGCTCAGTGTCCCTACATGACAAAGAGATAGAGGGAGGGAAAAAGAGAAAGAAAGAGAGGGAGGGAGAGAACCAGCATTCTCTGGTGTCTCTTCTTATAAGGGCACTAATCTCATGTGAGTCCTATTCCCATGAACTCACCTAGACCTAATTATCTCCCCAAGGCCCCATCTCCAAATACCATCACACTGGGGGATAGGGTTACAACAAAGGAATTTGGAGAAACAAAACTTTCAGTCCTTACAGTCATGCCAACCATTTGTTCAGCCCATCACTCACTAGAAATGCAGAGCCAAGCAAGGACTCATCCACCACTCCAGGAAATAGAGAGCAAAGTGGACAGTGATGGGTGGGGAGAGAGTCGGCATGGAAAAGTCATTGCCAGAACAAGGGTCCTGGATGTTGAGAAAAAAAATAAAGGCGAATGCTTAAAGTGGTCTCAGCATGATGTCACCATTGGGCAGAAGCCTGTCTGTTGTAGAGGCTCTTGTAGAAGACACAAGAGCTCTGGAGAGCAAAGGTCTAGATTCAGAAATAGGATCCTTAGTTTTGAGCTCCAGCTCTGTTTTTTTCTCAGCTCTGTGACTGTGGACAGCACATTTCACTTTTCTGCGTCCCCATTTATTTTCATCTGAAAATAAAGAGCCCGATCCTGCCTTATCTATTTTTTATGACAACTTATTATATGTGAGAGTACTCAAGAAACTGTAAGAGACTTTAAAACTGTCACAAGTCCCACTCTATAATGGTCACCATAAAATTTAGCAGAGGGAGAAGTAATGTACTTAGCATCTTTTGCACTGGTTTTAAGCTTAATGTCCAACTTCTTGAAGAATCAGTGCCTGGGAATGGTGCTAGTGGGCACAGCTGCTTTCCTGTCTTTGTCATTCACAGTTAAATGCGCAGTGAGAGTAGAAATTCATTCTAAACTAACCTAAGCAAGTCAGGAAAGAAGCTGTTACCGCATCGCAGACTGTGGCTCCATTTCCCTATATAAAAAGGACATCAAGCCTGCTGCAGGAATTTCAGGGACAGTTAATGCTTGGTTTGAGATTTGGCCTGTGTTTCTGGTGTTTTCTTTTCTTGTCTTTTCTTTTTTCATTCTTTTAATTTTAAGTGGAATCCAGTAGGTGTTGCTAATACTTGCCATGTGACAAAAATAATGACTCACTGCACAGAACAGGGGTGTCCTGACAACACTTTTCAGGGGAAATAAATATAGGAGAAATCACAAGAATTATCTTCCCCGCCAGCATGATGTGACGTAAAACAAAAACTTGCACTGCAGGGAGGAAGTGGGACTCTAGAGCGGGGAAGTGAGACCTTTGCTGCCTTCCGGATAGAAAGTTTGTGGACAGGCTTCTAAAGTCCAGACCCCAGGCTTTCAGAGAACATCCTCCATGCTCTCTAATTTTCACCGGGCAGGAGCTCTAATGGAAGCAGGCAATGCCTTTTCTTTTTTCCTTTTCACTCATTGAAACATAAGAGTAGTCCTCATAGTCAGAAAAATTGTAAATGCCTCTCCCAATACTTCTTCCTGCTTACCGAGCCACTTTTCTCTATCTTGAGTTTGCAAAATGAGTCAGCAGGAACTAGACTGTTGATATATTTAAGAAGTGTGTGGCTAGGCCACTATATGGGGTGGGGAGGGGCAGTAAAATGTACATTGGCCTGTCCTCAGTTAATGTCACAGAGAAAGTACAGAAAGCAAATCAGTGTATTAATTGATCTCTGTGTGTCAAGTACTGTGCTAACTGCTTTAAAAATATTATCTTACATATTTCTTACATCAACTCCAGAAAATCCATGCTGAATTTTTACATTTAGAACCACAAGTGATCTTAGAAGTGAATGCTAAAGTGCTTTTACTGGTACAGATACCACCCCCTACCTCCCACCCTGCACCCACCATCAAAGTTGATCTTATCAACTCATATAGGAAAACAGTCATTGGACTCCCTTGTCCAAACTACTTCCATTTCCAGACTCAGATCTTTTGCTAGTAGTGGAAATCTATTGTGGGTGCCCAATCCATATACTAAACAACAGTGTAGCTGTTATGTTTAGAACAGGGATGGGAATTGTGATGGTGGCCAAGAAATGTGAAAGGGATTCTTAAGACTCTGTAGAGCACAGGTAAAATGCAGTGACATAGACTGCCCCATTTTACAGCTATAAAAGCTGAGAACCACACAGAGTAAGCAATACCCCGTTGATAAAATGAGTTTTGAAGGACAAGAATTGGAGTTCGGTTGTCCTGCCAAACCGGTACTCTTTCCACTAAACTAAAAAACAGTAAAGAGCTAGTGAAGGAGACAGAGAAGGTGATGATAGAGGGAATAGAAAAAGTTCCAGAAGTTTACATTTTAGGGATAATCAAGAGAAGAATACATTTCAGGTCAGGACTGTTCAAAATAGCCTGTTATGTTGCTGAGAATTTAAAGAGGTTAGGGACTGAAAAATAATCACTTGATTGAGTTATTAGTTTGATTAGTTTAAACGTTGCTGGAAATGGTTCAGAGAGCAATTTTAGAAAAAAATAGTGGGACATACACCAAAATGGGGGAGCTGAAAGAGTGCGGGAAACATAATAGAAGACTTTCAGCAGTAGCAGAAAGGAGAGAAGGAAATGTTACCTGATGCACTAGGATGAATTTTAGGGTGGGAATGACTACACAAGTTTATAGATGAACAGGAAGAGATCAGTGAAAAGCAAAGTCTGGGAAAAGTTGGAGACAATGGGATCAAGCCAAAATAATAAAGATACAGGGAGACTCTGAGGGATAAAATAATGAAATTAGGGGAAATTGCTTGGATTTAGCCATCTCCTCATTGAAGTTGGAGCTCAGGATACCTACTGAGCCAGAGCAGATAGGATGAAGAGAATATAGGAAACCCTGAACTACCTGCTGGGGGGAGTGTGAAACGGTGAGAATTTTTAACGGAAATTCTTTGTGGCCCTTTAAGGAGATGAAGATGAAAAGGTATAGGAAATTTAGAATGTAATCTGAGTTATTAACACAGAGTTTTATTGGACTAAGGGATCTTGAGAGTTATATTTTTATCAAGATTTTGTAAGAAAATAACCAGATGTAAAAGTTCAGGCTGGTTAGTTTATTAAGTTCATTACATAAGACCATGAGGCCAGCCTCTAAATGCTTCCAGCAATACTCTGGTGGGACGCATTGGTCCTTCCCGGCAAAGGGCAGAGTGTGATACTTACATAGACACACACAGAGTAATTACTGCTTTAAGTACATGGTGTAGGAAAGGGAAGGAAGGCACAATTTCTGTTTCTCATAGACTTAGCAGCTTCTTGGGAGGGCAGATTCAGCCCTTCTGGGAAATCGCTTGAGCATTTAGGGCAAGCCATATGTCAACCATGGTGCCAAGAAACAGAGGAAGCAAATGTCTGAGAGCTGAGCTTCTGCACATCACGTAGCTATCATGGGCTGGGAGTAACCACGAGGCTTCCTGGAGTTTGGATGTGAACAAAAGAAGTATTTAAGTTCGTACAATTAAGTATTAATAGTCTTTTCACATCAAACTGATCGTTTAAATATTTTTTTCAGTTCTCTGAAGAAATGGAGATAGGAAAGTCTGCAATCTCACACCTGAGGGAATCATTTGTGGTTAATTTACTATAGATGAAGCTTGTATTTTTTAAAGTAAAAATGCACTTGTTTATTGTCTTTACCTCTTGATAAATGAGGCATGGATGTATTTCTTAAAATTATGGGTCCTCTTACTGTGCATTGTTAACTGGCCTATTGCAAACATTCCTTCTCTATTTAATTAAGTGATTTGATTTGTACTTTATATAATTACAGTATTTGTCTCCTCCTTTGTTTGAAGCAAAATTGTAATCATTAGTTCTACTACTGACTCTGCTAAATGCTTATTTACTAAAATTAAAAATAAGCCACTGAAAAGCATATAATTGTATCTGAACCAGAAAATTTCCATTTCACATCTATCATCTTGACTTCATTGTGACTGCAACTCAAAATGAAAAGGTACCAAAGCTCCAAGGGACTGGAGAACAGTAACATCATTACATCTTTACAGAAAATAAGTTGCTAAGAACTCATTACAAACTACATCCCCCTTATTCCTTCTTCCACATAGGCTACACCTCCTAGCTAGGTCACAGTCAGGATCAGAAAGTAGGGGAGAAAAGGTGACATAAGCAAAAAAAAAAAAAAAAAGTGGAGTGAGAACAAGGAGAGAGAAGGCTATTGGAACTTCTCAATGAGATATATCCCATTAAAAATAAAACCTCAACTAACAAGAATTCTTAAAATCAGTTAAATTCTGATTAACCTTGTGATGGTTCACTTCTTGTGTAAAGTTGACTGGTCCATGGTGTCCAGCTTTTTAATTCTGGATGCCTCTGTGAAGGAATTTTTTGAGTGGGATTAACATTTAGATTGGTGAACTTTGAGTAAAGCAGATTGCTCTCCATAATGTGAAAGGACCTCATACAGTCAGTGAAGACCTTAATAGAACAAAGACTGCCCCACTCTGAGTAAGAAGGAATTCTGCCAGCAGTGGGCCTTTGGACTCAGCCTGCAACTTTTCCCTGGGTGTCCTGCCTGCAGGCTCACCCTGCAAATTTGAACATACCAAACGTCCACATTCATGTGAGACAATCCTTAAAATAAATCATACACACACACACACACACACACACATTCTGTTCTGTTTCTCTGAAGAACCTTAAACACAAGATTATTAAACATTTTATTACTGTTGTTATTTTTTATTTTAAGT
This sequence comes from Miniopterus schreibersii, assembly GCF_964146895.1. Lineage (NCBI taxonomy): Eukaryota > Metazoa > Chordata > Mammalia > Chiroptera > Miniopteridae > Miniopterus > Miniopterus schreibersii. The sequence goes on from NC_138113.1 coordinate 48,040,800, forward strand.
AGTATTTTAGTTGTATAATGATTTTTATTTTTAAAATTTTTATTGAATTTATTGGAGTGACATTGGTTAATAAAATTATATAGGTTTTAGGTGTACAATCTGTAATACGTCATCTGTATATTATATTTTGTGTTCACCACCCCAAGTCAAGTCTCCTTCCATCACCAATTTTAATCAGAAAATACAATAGGCCCTGGAACAACTTGGAGGTGAGGGGTATCTGAACCCCCTGACCCCCCATGCAGTCAAAAATTTTTATATAACTTTTTTTGACTTCCCAAAAACTTAACTCCAGTTGGTGCTTTGTATCAATGGGTTTCAAATCCATGGATTCAGCCAACTGTGGATCAAAAACAAAATTTTCAATCTGCAGTTGGTAATCAATGACTGTGGAGGGCTGACTGTACAAATGACCTTCTGTTCACTGGAAGCCCTACAGATAACATAAGGTAGAGCAACACTTTGTATGTTTTATGTATTACATACTCTATTCTTACAATAAAGTAAGCTAGAGAAAAGAAAACATTATTAAGAAAATCATAAGGGTAAGAAAATACATTTACTGTACTTACTGGGGGAAAAAATCTGCACATAAGTAGACCCCTGCAGTTCAAACCCATGTTGTTCAAGCATCAACTGTATTTCCATTTGAACTGTTTCCTGTTCTGGGCAGGGACTGGGTTCCTTACCGACGTGGTATTGAATATGTGCTACTTTTATTTATTTGTTAACTACTCCCAAGTAGGTGAGTGGGAGTTTTTTCAGTGATACGCCACTTTACTTTAAATGAAAAATAGTAAATTATTGCCCACCTGATCTGAAGGCAAGTGTAAGTTTGGTTGCCACTCATTAGAGTGTGCGGAGAAAAACACGGCTACTGCCGAGCCTTATCTTGCTGGGTCTCTTCGGAGCATTGGAAACTCCTATCACCCTGTCTTTGTTATTTCCTTCTGTTTCTGCTCCAGACAGGGCAACAAGTGGAACAATTTTTACAATAAATACGGCAAACTTTGAATTCCCTAATAAGCAAGGGATACAGACAAAGCAGTAAAATCTCAAGGTGGCAAAAACAAACAAAAACAAACAAAAATGGAACTGAAAGTTATCAAATAAGGAGATTCAATGAGTGGTAAATATTAGGAAAGTATTTCACTGCATAATCAAACAAATATAAATTATAATAATATGATAGAGTTCTTCACTCATAAAATTAGCAAAGATTTCTTTTATTTTGACTATCTGATGAGGTGGTATGACCTCGTACAGGACTTTTATAAGGCAATTTGGCAACGTGTATATAGAGACTTAAAATATCCAAGTCCCCAAGTTCACTTCTATGTGCATTCCTTATGCATTATACATAAGTCAGGGGTGTGAGGAAGTTCTTTGTAAAAAAGTACTTATTACAGCATTATGCAAAATAATACAAAACAAGGAAATGGTCAATAATAAGGAAATGGATAATTAAAATATAATATATTCACTTAATTTTAAAAATTAAACAACCATTGAAAATTATGCTTATTAAGAGTTTTTAATAACAGTAGAAAACATTTACATTATAATTTTAAATAAAAAATAAAACAGTATACAAAGTTATATTTAGAATAATATTTTTTAAATGACATCTGCTCCATTGCCCTACAGGCCACAGAGGCCATAGATCAGGTGACACCTCCATGGCTCTTTCCTCATCCAGAAAAAGGGGTGAATGAAAGATGTGCCAGGAGAGTCTGGTGAGGAGAGGGTGACTTTTGCAGGTGTGGCCAATTCACCGGTGAGCTATGCAGTAGGTGTGAAACCCTGCATTGCACGGGCTGAGCTTTCAGTTCCAGTCTCAATCTAGCTCCGCCATTATCTCTCTAATCTTGCGCTGGTCCCTTAAGCATCTTTAACTTCATCTTTCTCATCCATGAAAGGGAGGTATTAATAATAGACCTCTCACCCTGGCCAGTGTGGCTCAGTTGGTTGAGCTTCCTCCCATGCATGGAAGGGTTGCCTGTTCAATTCTCCATCAGGTTGTGGGCTCAATCCCCACTGGGGGGCTTGCAAGAAGCAGCCTACCCATGTGTCACTGTCACATTGATGTTTCTCTCCCTCTCCTTTCCTCTCTCTCTAAAAAAAATCAATAAAAAAATCTTTAAAATAATAATATACCTCTCACATAAGGCAATTATTAAAGTTAAATAAAATAATTATGTAAATCACATCATAGTGCCTGACAAGCAGTAAATGCTTAATAACTGCTGGGGTGTTTTTTTCAATGAGTTTTTATTTTTATTTTTTATAATACTTTATTAAATTTATTGGGGTGACAATGGTTGTTATGAACATATAGATTTTAGGTGTGGATTTCTATGTTACCAGATCTGTATATTGCTCAGCTTGCCCACCACCCAAAGTCATATCTTCTCCTGTAACTATATATTAAGATCCCCTGCACTCCTCACCCTCCCACCCCCTTCCTTTGGCAACCACCACACTGCTGTTTGTGTCCACGAGTTTCAGTTTTATATCCCACATGTGAGTGAAATCACATCGCTCTGAGTATTTTCTGGCTGACTTATTTCACTTAACATGATATTCTCCAGGTCCCTCCACTGCAAATATTTCCTTCTTTCTTATGGCTGAGTAGTATTCCATTGTGTACATGTCCCACACCTTCTTTATCCAGCCTCTATCCCAGGACACAGGTTGTTTCCATGTCTTGGCCACCGTGAATAATGCTGCAGTGAGTGTAGGGGTGCATATATCCTTGCAAATACATGTTTTCGAGTTTTTCGGATATATACCCAGGAGAGGGGTTGTTGAGTCCTATGGTAGATCTATTCTTAATTTTTTGAGGAATCATCAGACTGTTTTCCACAGTGGCTGTATCAGTCTACATTCCCCCCAGCAGTGAATGAGGGTTCCCTTTCCTCCACACTCTCTCCAACACTTGGTATTGCCTGTCTTAACAGCCACTCTAACAGATGTGAGGTGGTATCTCGTTGTAATTTTGATTTGCGTTTCCCTAATTGCTAGTGAGGCTGAACATCTTTTCATATATCTATTGGCTGTTTGTATGTCTTCTTGAGAGGTGTCTGTTCAGGTCCTCTGCCCACTTTTTGATAGGGTTGTTTGTTTGTTTGTTTGTTTGGTGTTGAGTTTTATGAGTTCTTCATACATTTTGGAAACTAAACCTTTGTCTGAGCTACCATTTGCAAATATCATCTCCCATCTGGATGGCTGCCTGTTTGTTTTGTTTTCTTTTGCTGTGCAGAAGCTTTTAATAATTTGATATAGTCCCGTTCATTTATTTTTGCCTTTATTTCCCTTGCCTTTGGGGTCATGATCATAAAATGTTCTCTACTACCAATGTCCATAAGTTTCGTACCTATGTTTTATTCTGTGTAACTTGTTTCCGGTCTCACATTTAAGTGTTTAATCCATTTTGAGTTAATTTTTGTACATGGGGGACAAACTGTAATCCAGTTTAATTCTTTTGAGTGTGGCTTTCCAGTTTTCCCAGCATTATTTATTGAAGAAACTATCTTTACTCCATTAAGTATTCAGGCTCCTTTGTTGAAAATTATCTGCCCATATACATGTGGTTTTATAGCTGGGTTCTGTATTCTGTTCCGCTGCTCTGTGTATCTGTTTTATTGCCAATGCCATTCTTTTTTATTGTAACTCAGTAGTATACTTTGAAGTCAGGTGGCATGATATCTCCAACTTCGTTCTTTTTTCTCAGGATTGCTTTGGCTATTAAGGGTTGTTTGTGGTTCCATACAAATCTGAAGATTTCTCATTCTATTTCTTTAAAAAATGACATGGGCATTTTGATGGGGATTGCACTAAATCTGTATATTGCTTTGGGTAATACAGTCATTTTAACTATGTTGATTCTTCCAATCCATGAACACGGGATATTTTTCCATTTTGTTGTGTCTTTTTCAATCTCTTTTAATAATGCTTTGTAATTTTCAGTATATAGGTCTTTTATGTTCTTTGTTAAGTTTATTTGTAAGTATTTTATTCTTTTGGTTCCAATTGCAAAAGGAATTGTTTTTTTCATTTCATTTTCTGAAGTTTTGTTGTTAGTCTACAGGAAAGCAATGGATTTTTGTACATTGACTTTCTATCCTGCAACTTTACTGTATTTGTTTATTGTTCCTCATAGTTTTTTGGTGGAGTCTTTAGGGTTTTCTAAATACAGAATCATGCCATCTGCAAAAAGTGACAGTTTTACTTCTTCCTTCCTTATTTGGATGCCTTTTATTTCTTTCTCTTGCCTTACTGCTCTGGGTAAGACTTCCAGAACTATGTTGAATTAGAGTGGTGAGAGTGGACATCCTTGTCCTTCCTGATCTTAGAGGAAAAGCTTTCAGTTTTTCACCATTGAGTCTGATATTGGCTGAGGATTTATCATATATGGCCTTTATTGTGTTAAGATACTTTCCTTTTTTTCCTGTTTTAATCATAAATGGATGTTGTATCTTCTCAAGATGCTTTTTCTGCATCTGTTGATAAGATCATATGATTTGCATCCTTTCTTTTGTTAATGTGTATTACATTGATCAGTTTACGTATGTTGAACCATCCTTGTGTCCCCAGAATGAACCCCACTTGATTGTGGTGTATTATTTTTTGATGTACTGTTATATTCAATTTGCTAGTATTTTGTTTGGGATTTTTGTATCTGTATTTATCAGAGATACTGGTATGTAGTTTTCTTTTTTTGTGTTCTCCTTGCTAGGTTTTGGTATCAGGGTTATATTGGCCTCATAAAATGTTTTAGGAAGTATTGCTTCTTCTTCAGTTTTTTGAAAGAGTTTGAGGAGGACAGGTTTTAACTCTTCTTTGAACGTTTGGTAGAATTCACTGGTGAAGCCATCTGGTCCTGGGCTTTTGTGTTTTGGTAGGTTTTTGATGGTTGTTTCAATTGCCTCACTGCTTAGTCTTTTTAAGTTTTCCAGTTCTTCATGACTTAGTCTAGGAAGGTTATATATTTCTAGGAACTTATCTATTTCTCCTTGGTTATTGACTTTGGTGGAATATAGTCTTTCATAATATTCTAGTATGATCCTTTGTATATCTGTGATCTCTGTGGTGACTTCTCCTCTCTCATTTCTGATTTTGTTTATATGGGTCTTTTCCATTTTTTCCTTAGGAAGTCTAGCCAAGGGTTTGTCAATTTTATTAATGTTTTCAAAGACCGCACTCTTTGTTTTATTGACTTTTTTATAGCCTTTTTATTCTCTATTTCATTCAATTCTGCTCTAATTTTTATGATTTCCTTTCTTCTGCTGACTTTGGGCTGCTTTTGTTCTTTTTCTAGTTCTTTAAGATGTGATGTTAGGTCGTTTATTTGGAATTTCTCTTGTTTCTTGAGATAGGCCTGTAATGATATTGCTTCCCTCTTGTTACTGCTTTTCCTGCATCCCAGAAGTTTTGATATGTTGCCTTGTTATTCTCATTTGCCTCTATATATCTTTTGATCTCATCTTTTATTTCTTCTTTGATCCAGCCATTTTTTAATAGTATGTTGTTTAATCTTCATTTCTGGGTTTCCTTACTTCTTTTTTGCAATTGATTTTTAATTTCAAGGCATATTGGGCATTTGCCTGATGAAATAAAACACATGTTCCAATGTGTTAATTAAGACTAAATCCATTAATTAATTAAGACTAAATTCATTAATGTTTAATGGAATTAATACTCAATGTGGAAACCTAACTACTTCTTAATGTATTCTAATGTGTTTCATTTCTGTTAAATTGGATATAGTCGTGGTTACTACCTCATGGCATGGCTGGGCAGGGAGGGAATTGAATGAGATAATGCATGTTACATGCTTGGCACATAGTAAAAGAATCTATAAAATCTCAGCTTTTAAAAATAAAAAGCATACTTTTCATCTATATTTTCAGTTAAATAAAAGGAGTCTTTATCAATCAATTGACCAACTAACTTATATTGCTTGATAACTATGATAGAAAAATTGTGTTGGTGCAGCATGGATTCACACGGTCCCAACTACAAGAGCCAACAAAGCAGAATTATGAGCCAAGTGCTGGGGAAGGAGTTCTCTTTGTGCTTCAGAGAATTCTTTTCTCTGGATCTTTCATGCTTCAGTTTTCTCCCCACTGTTTCTCCAAAGGAGCATAATTTCTATAAAGGAGATAGAAATAGAGAGTTTGGCAAAATACTGACAACTGGGGGAGTTTAAAAGGGATAAATGTGACTTGGGTAATTTGGTAGTGATTTCTTTTCAAATTTGAGAGAAAAGAGTAACTAAGAACAGCAAAATTTTCTAATTTGTATTTCACTTAAAATGCCACTGTGTGTTTCCTGAAATGTTAATGACAAAATTAGCTGCATGTGCTGTGAAAAGGCAGCCATCCAAAGGCATGAACAGGAAGGCACCACAAACGAAATAGTCCCCAGTGTGTGTTCCAGACTGGCGCAAAGATGCAGTGGATCTGGAAGCCAGGAAAATGTAAAGGATTATAACCGCAAACAGTAGTGTTTGGGAAACATTTTCAACCATGTGGTAGAATGGGAAAGCTCAATGAGAAGATTTAAGAAGTGGAGAAAAACAATAGCACGCTTCTTTTACTAACCTTATAATAACACTTTGGCTTCAGTACCTTACTTTCTTCCTATAAACGTACTTGACACACAAGTAAACATGGAGAGAGCTCTCGGGGCAGGGAAGACCAACCTGCCAATTGATTCACAGTCATCATTAGGACAAAGGGAAAAGAAATGGTCAGTGGCTTTAAAAATAATTCACAACATTTACAGTTCTCAAAGCATTTTCACAAACATTATTGCATTGATAGTTATGTATGTTAGAAAGAGGAAGCATTAGCATTCCATTTAAATTAGGAAACAGAAACACAAGGTAAGGCAGAAAACATTGCTGAGACACAAGACTTTACCTTTAGGGTGCAAAGGCCAGGATTCCTTCCCCTATTGCTATAAAAATAAGAGATCTGGGGTAAATGCATTGTTTTTTGTTATATTTTTTTCTTTGTGATGCTTGTATGTTATTACAGAACATTTTTTGATTAGCCATATTGGCATAGACTTATTCAATTAAAGTACTAGCCCCAGTTTTATATTCTTATTTGACTGAAAAAAAAAAATATGCTTACCTATTGTGAACCACAAGATCTTTCCACCAACTTTTTGGTATATGGGACTATGCTCCAACCAACTGAGCTGCTTGGCCAGGGCAATTCAATGGTTTTTAATGTATTTACAGATACTTGCAACTGTTACCACAGTCAATTTTAGAACATTTTCATCATCTCAAAAGGAAATCCCAGATGCAAAACGTCTGGGAAATCAAATCATTAGGGAAATAAAATCAAAATGACAATGAGATGCCAATTCGCACCTATTACAATGACTATTTTTTTTTTTAAATGGAAAATAACAAATGTTGGTTAGGCTGTGGAGAAATTGAAACACTTGTGCATTGCTTGTGGCAATGTAAAATGGTGGAGTCACTGTGGAAAACAGTTGGCAGTTTCTCAAAAGGTTAAACACAGAATTACCATATGACACCCCTCTATCTGTAATTGACAGGCCTAGCAGGCAGAAAATCGGTAAAAATATAGTTGAACTCAACAGTACCATCAATCAACTGGATCTAACTGACATCTACATAACACTTCATCCAACAAAAGCAAAATGCACATCCTTTACAAGCTCACACACCTGAGCCATAAAACACACCATAACATTTAAAAGAATAGAAATCTTACAAAGCATGTTCTCACACCATGTTGGAATTAAACTAGAAATCAATAACAGAAAGATAGCTGGGAAAAAAACCAAATACTTGGAGATTAAACAACATATTTCTAAATAATACATGGGTCAAATAAGAAGTCTCCAGAGACATTTGAAAATATTTCAAACTAAAGGAAAATAAAGAGATAACATTAAAATTTGTGAGATTCAATGAAAGCAGGGCTTAGGGGAAATTTATAGAATTTACTGCAGATATTGGAATAGAAAAAGTATATAAAGTCAATAATCTAAGCTTCCACTTTAGGAAAATAAGTAAGCAGAAGGAAAATAATTTTAAAAATTAAAGCAGAAACCAATAAAATTGGAAAAGAAAAAAAATCAATAGAGAAAAATCAAGATGGATCTTTCAAAAGATCAATAAAATTGATAAATTTGTGGCCAAGTTAACTAACGAAAATGAGAGAAGACACAAATTACCAATATCAGAAATGAAAGAGGGAAAATCACTACCAATATCATGGACACTTAAAGGATAATAAAGTAATATTATGAACAACTCTCTGCCCACATATTTGATAAGCAGGATGAAATAAACAAAGTCCTTGAGTATAATCTACCAAAACTCATCTGTGAAAATGACATTCTGAAAAAGATATCTATTAAAGAAATTTAATCAGTAATTAATAATCCTAAGCAAAAAGCACCAGGCCCATATGAGTTCACTGGTGAATTTTTACCAAATATTTAAGGAAGAAATAGTATCAATTCTCAACAATCACTTTCAGATTAGAAGCATAAGAAACACTACCTCACTCATTTAATGAGTCCAGGATTTTTCTAATATTCAAACCAGACAAAGATATTACAAGAAAGTAAACTATAGGCCAATACCTCTCATAAATTTAGATGCAAAAATCCTCAGCAAAATTATTAACAAATTTAATACAACAGTGTATAAAAAACATTATTCACCATCATACCTAAACGGAATTTATTCCAAGTATGCAAGGCTGGTCCAACCTTTAAAAAGCAACAAATATAAACAGACACATCAACCAGCTAAAGAGACAGCATCTTGTGATCATATCAATAGATGCAGAAAAGGCATTTGAAAAAAATTCAACACCTGTCCATGATAAAACCTATTAGAAAACGAGGAATAAAGAGGTAATTCCTCAACTTGATAAACAACATCTATAAAAACCCTACAATTAACATCAAACTTAATGATGAGAAACTATGATAAGGAATAACATAAGCATGTGCACTATCCCCACTTTATTCAACACTGTTCTAAAAGCCATAGCTAATGCAATAAGACAAGAAAAGACAATAAAAAGTAAACAGATTGGAAAGGAAGAATTATAATATGATCCAGTACTTCCACTCCTTAATATATACTGAAGTAAATGGAAAGCAAGAGCTCAAATAAATACTCATATGCTGATGTTCATAGCAGTATTTTTCACAATAACCAAAAGGTGGAAAAAAAACAAATATCAATGTCATCATGCAGCTGTAAAAAAAGAAGAATCTTGTACCCTTTGGGACAGTATGGATGGACCTGGAGAATATTATGCTAAGTGAATTAAGCCAGGCAGAGAAAGACAAACATCACATGATCTCACTTATATGTGGAATCTAAAGAACTTAATAAACTGATGAACAAAATAGATTCAGTGACATGGAAGCATAGATCAGACTGATAAATCTCAGAAGGAAGGCTAGGGTGGGTGGGAAGAAATTAACCAAAGAATTTATATGTATATATGCATAACCTAAGGACACAGGCAATAGTGTGGTGAGGGACTGGGGGGGGGGGGGGGGAAGCTGGGTGGAAAGAGTCAATGGGGAGAAAAAGGGACAACTGTAATATTTTGAACAATAAAAAAAAATAAAACAAATGTCAGTGTCATCAATAGATAAATGAATAAACAAAATGAAGTATACATATGCAATGGGATATTATTCAGCATTACAAAGGAATAAAATTATGATACATGGTACAAAATGTATGAACATTGAAAACATTTTGGTAACTGAAATAAACCCATAACAAAAAGACAAATATTGCATGATTTTAATTTTATGAAGTACCTAGAATAGTCAAATTTATACAGACAGACAGTTAAATAGAGCTTGTAGAAAAAAAGAAAAGGAAGGTTATTGTTTAATGGGTGTAGAGATTCTAATTTGGATGAAAAATTCTGGAAATGGACAATGACAAGGATAGTACAATATTGTGGATGTACTTAATGTCATAAATTGTACACTTTTAAAATAGCTAAAATGATAAATTTTAGTTACTTATATTTTACCACAATACTTTTTATTTTAAAAGGAAATATCCTTTACCTATCATATCCCTATTTCCCCATCCTTTAGCTATCATCCCCTGATTTCCCTTCTTTTTCCCCAGGCCTGGGAAACCACTAATTTACTATCTATATTGATTTCTTTGTCCTGGAAATTTCACATGAATAGAATCATATAATCTGTGGTCTTTGGTGACTAGCTTTCACTTAGCATAGTATTTCAAGGTTAAGTCAAGTTGTAGCGTGTATCAGCCAATACTTTATTTCTATTTTTTTCAAATTTTTTTATTGTGGTAAAATACGCATAACAAAAATATATACTATCTTAAACATTTTTAATTTTTTTTTAAATATATCTTTATTGACTTCAGAGAGAAGAAAAGAGAGGGAGAGAAAGATAGAAACATCAGTGATGAGAGAGTCATTGATTGGTCACTTCCTGCATGCCCCTGACCGGAGATCCAGCCCGCAACCCGGGCATGTGCCCTGACTGGGAATCGAACCCCAATCACCTGGATCCTAGGTGGACACTCATCCGCTGAGCCACGCCCAGCCGGGCTCGAAGCTTTTCCTTTAAATCAAGAACAGGAGAAAGATGCCTTCTCTCATCATTTCTATTCAGCATAATATTGGAAATCTCAGCCAGAGCAATTGCATTAAAAAAATAAATAAAAAGTAGCCAAATTAGAAAGGAATAAGTAAAAATATCTGTTTGCAAATGATAGGATCTTATATGTAAGAAACCCTAAAGATTCCACAAAACTTTGTTAGGACAAATGAATTCAGCAAAGTAGCACGATACACATTCAACAAATATAAATAATTTGAGCTTCTGTACACTAAAAATGAACAATTCAGAAAGGAAATTAACAAAACAATTCCATTTATAGTAGAATCACAAAGAATAAAATACTTAGAAATTAACTTAACCAAGGAAGTGCAAGACTTGTACAATGAGAACTATAAGACATTTCTGAAATAAAGTAAAGAAAAAATAAATAAACGGAAAGACATTCTATGTTTATGGATTGGAAGACTTAATATCGTTAAAATGTCAGTAATACTAATGTGGGCTCGATCAATGGCTCTCTCATCATTGATGTTTCTCTTTCTCTCTCTCTCCCTCTCCTTTCCTCTCTCTGAAATCAATAAATATATATTTTAAAAAAAAAAAAAAAAAAGGAAAAGCTTCCAGTATTTTGCTATTGAGTATGATGTTGACCGTGGAGTTTTCATATATGGTTTTTAATCTATTGAAGTAGTTTGCTTCCATTTCTCATTTGTTGAGTCTTTTTATCGTTAAAGGACATCTAATTTCATCAAATGTTCTTCCTGCATCAATAGACATCAGTGTGTGTAGTCTTGTTTCTGCATTCTTCTGACATGATATATTACATTGACTGATGTTCAAATGTTGAACAATCCTTGCATTTCAGGAATAAATATCACTCAGTCCTGTCATATAAATCTTTTAATATTCTGCTGAATTTGGTCTATTAGTATTTTGTTGAGAATTTTTGCATAAATGTCCACACGAAATATTGGTCTGTAGTTTTCTGTTCTTCTAGTATCTTTGGCTTTAGTCGCACTACTTCATTTCCATTTAAAGCCAAATAATATTTCATTATATGTATATGCCAAATCTGTTTATTCACTTCCAGTTGATAAACATTTGGGTTATTTCAATATTTGGGCTATTATAAATAAAGCTTCTATAAGCATTCTTGTACAAGTTTTTGTATAGATATTTTTTTCAGTTTTCTTGGGTACATACCCAGAAATAGAATCGTTGGGTCATATAGTAACTCCATGTGAGCTATGAAAAAATGCTTCTGATTTGAAGGAACACCACAGACTCTTGCCTTTCTTAACAACTTTTCATAATTGCTTTTGAGTAGAAGTTTTTTCTTAATTTGCTGTTTGCCTTTAGAACCATTTTCCAGAGGCTTTTAAATAGTTGAGTTTTTTTATAGTTTTCATTTGTTTCACTGGGGAGCAGGACAGTAAAGGTCTCCACACTGTTATGCTGAAGTCAATCTTCCTTTTCTATATTAGTGCATTAATTATTTATAGAAATAATAATACAATAACAAAGGCTAATATTTTTTGAGTGCCTACTATGGTATGTTTACTAGTTTAGTTCATTTTTTCACATTTGTCATTATCAAAGTTATCCTATCAGATATTATGCATATGCACAAGCACATATGTATAGGAGCCTGCCTATATGCATATAAGTGTTTATTATTAGTATATAGTGTTGTTACCATGATATAATGGTAATAGAAATGTGATTTCTCCCAAACAGATGATATATAATTGACAAATAGCAGAATAAAGATTTTTAAAGAAGAAAAAGAAAAATAGAGATGAACATACAGGGAGACAAATTTCTTCTGTTTCCCTATTTTTGCCAGAAAAAGTCCTAACAGTAACTCTGTTCAGTTACTGGAACGACGGCCTTTTTCTTACATTATTAATCTTCATGACATCCTTAAGGAAGTGACAGTTGCAAGCAAGCATTTAAAAATCCTGACAATGCCAGCCAGAGTTATGCTCAACAACCCATCGCTGCCATTAGGGTTGTTTTGCCAGCTGATTATTACAATCTTCTCTGGCTTCTAAGTGAACAACGAAGTTCTAGTCAGAGAACAGTTGGGACTGTGTCAAATGTAGCTTGTTTTTTTCTGTGAGTGCTGAATAATGGTATTCTCAACATAGATTTTCATAGATGGACACAGGAAGCAAAAATATTTACACTCCTTTATGAAACAAGTGCTTATCTGTAAGCAATGAAGCCTTGCAAATCTCAGCTTGGAGGAAACATGCATCCTGATATGTTATAGATCAGAAGGAGGCACTCATTTGGCTTAATCACTTCAAATACTTTCCAAGTACCTGGGATACATTGAACCCTGCAGGAGTTAACAGTATATGACAATTTGCAACTATTATTTGGCTCAGGGAGGAAGCCAGAGCCCTGGAAGCTAAAAATGGCAACCTAGTCAACATTCCGTATAGAGAAAAGAAAGACAGAAAGGCATGACTAGCCAAAGGCTAAATTCAGATAGGAGGAACAACTGCTCCTAGAGCTGTAGAGCTGAAGATATATTGAAAAGGCATTAGGGAAGAAAGAAGGGAACAAGACCCCAATCAGAGTGAGGTCCTTGGCTACAGCCAAGCCAAAGGGGGAAGCAGAGGAGGTGCAAGCCCCGAGAGCCAGCTCTAGGAGAGCCTGTAGTTTGCCAAAGCTTGGAATTAGCACTGGAGTATAGGAGAGAGTTGTCTGAAATAAAGAGAATGAGCTGAATTTCAGCCTTGGATTGCAGGTTCACTTATTTATTCAGTGAGTAATTTTTGAGCACCTACTGGGTGCCAACACTCTTCTTGCAAGCATGGGGAGATAAATAATGACCAGGGTAGGAAGCTCCTTCCATTTATTCTAGTTCGGGGTTGGAAGGACAAAGAAGAAACCAATATAAATAAGGGGGAAATTATACAGATGGTATTATGTTCTATGGAAAAACAAAACAATTAAGGTGGCGTTGCAGTAATAAGAAGGGCAATCTGCCCTAGCCTGTTTTGCTCAGTGGTTAGAGCATCAACCAGTGGGTCTTGCACTAACTGAAGGGTGCTGAGTTTGATTCTGACAGGGCAGGTATCTCAGTTACAGGCTCGATCCCTGGCCCCGGTCAAGGAGATTCAGTAGGCAACCAATCCATGTGTCTCTCTCACATCAATGTCTCTCTCTCTCTCTCTCTCTCTCTCTCTCTCTCTCTCTCTCTCCCTCCCTCCCCTTTCTTTTCCTCCACATAGGGTAGGGTCATGCTAGTCATAGAGATTGTCTAAGAGAACTAGAAAGCTCCCCAGTCTTCACCTGACAAACCAAGGAGGGGGTGCCAGTGCTCTGGAGCCCCCTAACCTGTTTGTTTGCTTCCAAACCACCAACAGTCTTCTCTGAGGTTTCAGCTTAGAGTGGTTAGCAGGATCCATATATATATATTCCCTTCTCTCTCCTTCTCTCTGTCTTTCCTGACTTTTATTTTTCTTGCTGGAGGCCACCTATTTCCCTTTCCTTTTAAGAGATCACTTTTTCTCATAATGTGAGTTTTCTCTAAAAATGCAGAAAGGAGGAATGTACAGTGGTTGGCAAAAGTAGGTTACAGTTGTAAGTACACAAAACAGTTTATTCTTGTCTTATTATTTATTAATTATTTATTTATATTAAACTGTCAATGTACTTTTGCCCACCCCTGTAGGAACAAACATACAAATGCACTGTTTTCTCCACAGGTACAATCAAAGTGATATGAGTAGTAAAGAACATTACTAAATTTGTAATGCCGTTGAGTTTTGACTTCAGAACTCACTAGAAAGTTGATTATTCCCAGGCTGGCATGTACTCTTGAATGTGCTTTATTTGACTAGTTCATAATTGTACTGCATTTGATATTTTTCAGGCTCTCAGGGTGTCTTCTAGATCCCTACCCACTTTGCTAACTGTAATACTCCGTTTCACAGGGCACAGTTACCTCCAGACAAGAGGGCTGTCTCTGTTGTGACGAGTGGCAGGAAGAGTTCTGGCCATCTTGCCTTTTAATCCCGTGTGGGAGCCAAGAGGCTGAGTTCTGAGAGTCAAGGGTCTAAAACAGAGCCACGGATGAGTCAGCAATTACCCTGATGGCAATTCTCCTGGAGAGAAAACAGTGAACACATGGGAATGGCTTGTTCCTTCAGGATCTTAAATATTTAGGGGGGTAATCTTCTCACTGGGTATCTATAAATTATTTAAACTTGATTGGCCTGCCCTGTGGTCTGTTGTCTCCACAGGATTTGAGACACTGACTACTTCCTTCTCACAACCGGTAGGTTTACAGCTTAATCCAAATGACAATTACCTAAGGCATTATGTCTGTTATAAACTACATCCATTACAGGGTCAGCAAAGCAGGGAAGGGGGAGGGCGTGAGGAACAAATCCAGGCCGCAGGTGTAACTGGAAAGCAGATTTGCTTCTCTGCCTCTATACCTCCCCCTGAGATGAGGAATGAGCTTGCCCTGGGAGCAATTCACCCTGGTGGCGGCCAACTCTGAGGCCTGTTCTGGGGTCACTGTATGAGCATGCTGGTTCCACATCCACATGGTAGAGGGCCTGACAGCCAGGAATCCCGACTGCCTTTGTGCTTCATGCCTCCAGATTGCTTCCATCCTGAAGCACAGGATTTCTTTAATTTTGATGAGAGAAAAAAATAGAGGGGAATGGGACACTCAGACCTGACTTTGAATATTTTAGGTGCTGACGGTTGATCAAGGGATTCTATTATTCAATGTGCAATCGCCAAAAGTGGAATTGAAACTAGTGGGTGAAATTTGCAAGGAGGTCGTCTTCACTTTTATCTAACGAGTCTGCTAGGTCACACCTGTGCAGTTATATCTAACCAAAGAGATATGAGCAATAGGTAAAATGTTTGATAGCATTAAGCTTTCACTGCAGAACTCGTAATTGGATGAAGTGGGGTTCGTGGGGCACCACTGGAACAAGCATTTACTCAGGCCCCCATGGGAAGTTGCAATATGAAAGAAAGCTTTATTTTATTACACCCCTGGGTTTCCAAAGTTCCGTTTCCCTTAGTCTAGTCATGGAAGTATAGCTGGGCCTTCAGTAAAGCTAAAAGCAAATCCAGCGTCCAGAGTTTCCTTTCCACATTGGAGGCAGGTCCAGTCCAGCATCAGCCTAGTTACAGTCCATCAGCCCATTGTGTGTGGGGTCCACATGGCCGTGGGCCACACTGGAGAATGCCAGGAAGCCAAGCGTGAGCCATGAGCCTGGCGGGCCAGGGGGAACCAACAGAGCCAAGAGCACAAGAGCACCAAGAGAGCAAACTCCTTTGTTTAGGGGGTTATGTAAGCCAAGCCTTCCCAGGCTTGCAGTGGCCATGCCCAGTCTGGCCAGTGACCTTTGTTCCCAGATGTGACTGATAGACAAACACCTTCTCTAGTCACCCAACTTACTGGACCCGGGTCTAGCTTCCTTTTGTCCAGTCCCCTTCACCCAGTGTTGTGCAGGGAACATGCCTCTAATGTCTGACCTTCCCTTTCCTCCTTTCCTATTATTAGCTAATTACCATGGTATCAAACTCAATAGAAAAATGGAACCTCCAGTCCCCCAAAATTTCTCAGATTTCACACACTGCCATATGTACTCATCTTAGGTGGCCCAAAGTGCCCTGTTTTAGGTGTCCTTGTTCCACTCTGTAGTGTGTTTTTTTCTGCACTGATGCAGCAGAAATAAACTGATGCTACCCCTTTCTCTTTCATGAGGTTATTAGTCACTTGATCTCTAGTCAGAGTAGTTACTGAAACCAGTTCTCTTGCCTTAGGCAGTTGTGGCCGCTTTAGGACTGTAACAATTAGATTCTCTATTATTCCAAAACTGTGTGCTGCCCCTTCCCTATGGAGATTTGAACACAGTATTTGCACATAAACTTTTGCTGAACAAATTAGGTGAAGTGAAGTGAGGAGAAAACTGGCAGAAAGGAAGATTTTTTTCTTGAGTCCTTAAAACAGGGAGCAATTTGTCCCCTAAATGAGATCATTGTCTGGGAGGCCCCATGGATAAGCTCATTAAAAAGTAAAACCTTAAGCACATCATAAACCAGGTAAGAGGTCTCAGCGTGGTCCTCGGAACTGTGCAAAGCAGAGACTCACAAAGGAAGGTTGGGGACCAGGATGAGAAATCTACATCCCCCCTTGCTCCGTGGATATATTTCTCCAAATTACAGTAAAAACATGCTTAGAGGAAGAGTATAGGTAGAAGTGTTGTTTTCTTTCAGGAGACATCCTTATGTATTAATCTTGAAAATAAAAATTGCCCTCTCTGCAAAGACTGGTAGAAATGGGATGGCATGATAAAATGAAAGGAGTCATGATTATATTTTATTAAGAAAAAGACGCTGAATTCTTCTGCTCTGTTATGAGAAAGGGAGTAAAGCGAACAAGAATATAAGCACAGAATAAATAGAGTGACAGGATGTAGTTTCGGGGACATCACTGGGACATGTGGATACATGCAATGGAATGGGCGCTTTGAACATAAAACATCAAAGCCAAATAAAGTCATGTGTTTACTATGTGATTAATAGATTCTGCCATCATATTAGGGGAGAGGGATTAGGTATTGATATTCACTGTATGAGATTCTTAAATAAGATGTTTCCATAGCTCCTTTAAAGTAATTTAGAGGAGAGTGATACAAATTATTGGGTGTGTTTGTTCAGGGAACTACCTGAAAAATTGGTACAAAGAATTCAACTCTGTTTTGTTTAACTCGGAACCCTCAGGGCAGAAAAGCAGTGGACATCACCCTAAAACATTATAAGGCAAATGGGCAACCTGCAGCCACCTGGGACAAGGTATTATGGTACAGATAATAGGCAGCCTTAAACCTGGGAGTCAAATATGGGGCACAGGTTTCTTTGGGAAATTAGGGCATTTAAATGCTCCCATGTATGCTTGAGAATTTATACAGACACACATATGCCAGGGTTGGATGCATGTTCAAAATATCTGACAAAACCCTAAGCTTTTGTCTTTGGCTGATCTCTAGGCTCCGTGCAAGCCGAAAATTAAGGTTAAGCAAGGCAGAGCTGTAAATGGCCTACCTGAGTGGTATTGAAAGAGTGCCTCAGGACAGAGGCTATCTGCAAAGCCTGGGAGAAGTGTTTTTAAGCTCCTATTATTCAAGCAAACCTCTTTCAAAACACTAGCTGAACACAAGCTAAAAAAACCCCAAAAACAAACCAGAGCTTTGCCCTGGCCAGTGTAGCTCAGTTGGTTGTCATCCCGTGCAGTCCCGTGCAGTCCCGTGCAAGGGAAGGTCTCCAGTTCAATTCCCTGTCAGGGTATCTCACACACTGATGTTTCTCTCTCCCTCTCTCCCTCTCTCCCTCTCCCTTTCTCTCTCTCTAAAATCAATAAAAACAAATAAAAAATTTAAAAAACAACAACACAGAGCTTTTAGTGACCACATATGCAAAGGAATACAGCCTTTGCAAAAGTAGATTAGAAATGTCACCAATCAAAGGGATGACTGGACAGTTAAAAAATCCACAGATAACATTAATTAATAGTGACAGTGTAAAAGTTTTCAGCCTAAAGATCAGGAACTGACAAGGGTGACCACTTAAACCATTGCTATTCAACACTGTACTGGAAATTCTAGCCATACAAAATGATTTCTGAGGTGCAAGCAAGTTTAGACCCTGAAAGGGACTTCTTGGGTGCTGCATCTATTACATTTCTTGACTCGGATGTTTTTTACACAGCTGGGTTTACTGTGAGTACTTCATGAAGCTATGCCATTGTGACTTGTGCATTTTGTATCAGATATTTTAATTAAGAGGTAAAAACACATACCACTGAATAAAAAATTAGACTGACCATTTTGAGTGACAGCATTTTAGTTCTAATATAACTGCTTCCCTATCTTTGAATTAAAATAAAAAAATGTTTTTAAATAGAACATAAGAAAAAATACATACAAGCATACATTGAGCTTCAAGTAAATGAACAGTAAATGCTTTTTATAGCGGCTACCTTCCAGTGGAGAACCCTGGGATACGGCGTTTCTCATGTTAGCTACAAACATTTCACTGGGGTGCTGAGAAGGCTAGAGGAAACTTCTGACCTAATTTTACATTATTAGCATGGCTGTTTCTTTCTTGTTCCTTGCTCTATAATTCTGTGAACATTATGGTGGGGAAAGGAGCCTTTCTTTCCCCAAAGATTGGCTTATAAATCCCTAACCACTCATTTATCTTTGCTGATATTTTTCCTTTAATGTCCGAGAGCCTGAATATGCGGAGAAGAAATCTTTAGAGTAATTGCACTTTGATTAATACTAAATTTATTAAACTTTGTGCCCTGGACATTTTGGAAAACATTTCTGGTTTCTGACAATAATATGATACATCCAGGACCATTCTGATATTTTCTTGGCCAAGTCATGGAATCAGGTGCTTTTCCCAGTTCCACATACTATGTGGCTTAACCCTTCTTTTTTAGGACAAGGCTTCATCAACCACTGCTCTCTTTTACCCTGATAATTTTCAAAAAGGCAATCAAAGCCAGTATGGAAGAATGTAGAAGACCCCTGCTACTGTGATACGGAGCACGGAGAAGCCGAGGCCGTGCACCAGTCGTAGAAGGCATATCGACATTCTAGCAGAATTTTGTAGCTAGATATATTTTAATGAGCATATTATCTGCAAAAGTGCTGTAAAGCTGGTTTTAAAATCTCAGTGTTACTAAACAACTGCTATGCCCCTTTCTCCTTTGTTCGCTAATACTGGAACACATATTAATGTAGGAGGATATTAGAAATTAATGACCCTCATAGTCGAAGAGAATAGATTCAAACTAAGCCTATTTGCTATCAAATCTGTTCTTCTTCTGTATGACCTATGTCTTTTAATTATCATACCAGCTAACTTTCAGCCAGTGTGACAGACTGTGGCATCTTTGACTTTCTTCTTTCCTTTCTTTTTATTATAATATAGCAGTTGGAGCCAAGCAGATCTGGGTTCAAAATCTAAGTTTGCCACTTACTATCTGTGACCTTGACATGTTTTTCCTCTTGCTTTACTTTAGTTTCTTTATCTGCAAAATATGGGATAATCAGAGTCTTCATTTTGTGGAATTGTTGATAGAATCACATGGTAAAATGAATGCATCCAACAATCAGTAAATGCATAGTAAGTATTAATGATGATTGCTGTTATTGCTAAGTGCCAATTCTAGCTTTAAACTTCCTGTTATTGTTGCACAGTGCTCTCTGTTCATACTAGTGCTGTCCTGGTTTAGGTCTGGTCTTTCTGCTGTCCTGGACTATTAAAGGTCTAATCCAATCTACTCATTTTACTCACTTTTATTCCTTCAAAAAACCTTACTGAGCCTGTTGACCTATGAACCAGGAGGTCATGGTTCAATTCCTGGTCAGGGCACATGCCCTGGTTTTGGGCTCAATTCCCAGTAGGGGGCGTGCAGGAGGCAGCGGATCAATGACTCTCATCATTGATGTTTCTATCTCTCTCCCTCTCCCTTCTTCTCTCTGAAATCAATAAAAACATATTAAAAAAAATAAAAATAGAAACCTATTAAAACACACACACACCACCTTTAATGAGTTCAAGTTATTTAGAAAATCAGATTGAATTGTCCTAGGCTAGCTTTTTAGGCTCTTAAAGTTTTGGATGGAAGTTCTTTTTCAATTCCCTTTGGTCTCAATCTGCTCTTAGCCGGCTGTGTGGTCTTAGATCAGCCATTAGACTTTGGCAGTGAGGTTGCCTACTCTCAAGGTTTATTATGAGGATTATTTAATTTACTTCCTAGAAATTCTGGCTTCCAGAGCCCCATTAATTAGCAGAGTGGCCTTGGGAAAATCAGCAGACGTCCCTGTGCTTTATTTTACTTATTTGTACATTGACAGGTTCTGGAACTTTAGTGTGCGTGAGGATCCCTTGGAGGAAGTGTGAAACATGTAGAGTCCAGCCCTTATCCCTGAGATTTTGATAATTTTTAATTTTTAAAAGTGAAATATACAATAAGTGTACAAAGTACACAAATATTAGACCATGCAGGTCAAGACAGAAAACATTTGCAGTACCCCAGAGGCCTTCCGTGCCTTCCAGGCTATTTCCCTTTCACAGACAACTGCTAGTACTTCTATCATGATTCCTTTCTAACAATCTGCTCTGATGATTTTTGGTGTTCCTTTTGGACACAGTTTACCTGGTTTTCTATGTTGAACAAGTTCACACTGTTGTCCCAAACATAGGTATTATTTAGAAACACGTTTCCTGTCCCCTGTCTCCAGCCCCAAAGGACTTCCCTCTCCTCTGGTTGCTCACCTCCACAGACCTTCGTGCCCCTCTTATCCCTCAGCATCTTCATGTCCCCTTCCCAAGCTGGGCTAGAGATACAGGACACTAAAGTCACAGGCCAGGCATTCCAACCCCACCGCTTGCAGCAATTCCTTCTACAGCATCCTTGGGAAATGGTCTTTTATCTCTGCTTGGAAAATTCCACTACCTGAGAAGTGATTCCATCCCACTTTTGGATATTTCTCTTTGCTAAAAAGTGCTTTTCTATGTTGAGTTTGATAAAATAGTCTTTGGTTCATTTGCTCATGGCTATTCCCTTTAGAATAATACAGAATATCTGGTCTCTTTTCCTTATGGTGGCCTTTCAAATATCTATAACTCTTGCCACATATGCCCTAAGATTTTCCCCCACTAGTTGGAATCAGGACTCCCAGCACTCCACTGGATCCTCTCATGCCTTTCAAAGTCCCAGTCTAAAAGGTACTGTACGGTTATGAGTCACAATAGCCTATCAGGGGAGAGATTACACTTTATGGTCTAACACAACCATTGGAGCAATAATGTATAGGCTCTACCCTACTGGGACCTAGAGAACAGCACACATTTCATTTCGCTGGTCTCCTCAGGACCAGCTTCATGACATGGAGCCGTTGCACTTTCACTGGCTCATGCCTCATTGGTCGCCATGCTTGGTTTGGGGCTCTGCTGTTGCCGTCTTAAAATTCTTAATATATTTTGAACAAAGGGCCCTGTGTTTCATTTTGCACCAGGTCTCACAAATGGAAGAGCCAGTTCGGCCTTTCTGGTTGTCTTGTGTTTGCTAATGCCTTACATATTTTGTTTTTTCTTTTTTTTACTAACACTTCCTATAACTGCCATTAAGATTGTATTATTATTATTATTTTTTAAATATATCTTTATTGATTTCAGAGAGAGGAAAGGAGAGGGAGAGAGAGATAGAAACACCAATGATGAGAGAGTCATTGATTGAGCCCACAACCGGGCATGTGCCCTGACCGGGAATCGAACCACGATCGCCTGGATCCTAGGTCGATGCTCAACTGCTGAGTCACGCCCAGCCGGGCAAGATTGTATTATATTTTATTGTTCTTTTTACTTATTTGAAAAAGCTTTCTCTTAGAGCAATGAAGATAGGTTCAATATTATAATCATGCTCATGTCATAGATGAATGACCTAGGGCTTAAAGAAATTCAGTGCATTGCCAAGTTTTTATAGCTTATTAATAACAAAGCACGCCCAGAACTAGGTCTCCTGACTTCAGCATTCTTTGGAGAAGGACCTCCTGCCCTTCTCCTGAAATGGTGCTATGTTCCAGATTCCCAGGGTTCAAGTTAGATACTCTCATTTTATTAACTTTTCAGCTTCCATAGTTCTTTGTTCACTTTCCAAGCTCTGTGCTTTGACTTGAGACCATGTATTGCTGACTCAGGCTTAGTGTAGAATTCCCTCTATTTGCTCCTCAGGTCATTTACCCATAATTGCCTAGTCCTTTCTTATCTAATAATTGAAGCTTTTTTTCCCTACCTTAGATGATTTACCCTGAGTTTTCATTTGGGGGAAAAAAAAAAAGTAATCTCAGCTTAATTTTGAGAGAATTTCAACGCAATCTCGTTTTTCCTCCCTCGATTCTGATTCTGATCTATAGCTAATCCGCAGATCATTAAGAATGTTCTAGTAATTGGAAAAAAATCTTTATTTTTTTTAAGTGCTCATCTAACTTCTGAAGGGAAGTTTAACTACTTTAAGCTGCTGAGACATGCCTTATTTGACCAAAAAGAAATCCAAAGCAATTTTATGAAAATCTAAGCTCCTTTGCGACTATTTAGTCAGGTGATGGGAAATGGAGGGTATAATGTAGCAGGGCTATAATGACCATCTTCGTATGGCAAAGTTGACAGTGGCATGAAGCCTCAACACTGGCGGTATCTCTGCATACTCCATGGAACTGATGTCAGTCCTCTGTAAAACTGTGCAGCTGAAGTCTTTGTGGTGATGGCTCAGGCTCGGGCTCGGGCTCAGGCTTTCTCCTGGATAGCCCACGTTGAGGTACACATCTCATCCACAGTGCTCACATCAGAGGTAGTTTAACAATCTTATTTCCTAATTCCTGGAGGTTTAAATTAAAAGACTTGGTTGAGATGATTTAATTGTCCTTATATTTGTAATGTTGCCAGTTGAGAGGTTAGTACTTTAAGCAGGTACAACTGACCTAGAAATAAATTTAACCAGTAATTTCTATCTCAGTAAATGACACCACCCTTCTCCCCCACTGGAGAGCTAAAGAACCTGGGCACTCTCCTTGCTCTCGCCCTTTCCTTTACTTTCACATCCAATGAAACAAGTCAGCCCTATGGCTTCTACCTCCCAATATATCCCAGATGATTTCTGCTCTCTGTTACACAGCTACACTTACACAATACACACTATATCCACATGCTACACACTACACCTCCACACTAAAACTCAAGTCAGGACTGCTTCTCACCTCATCTCTGCAATAAATTTTTAACTGGTCTCCTTTCACATGTTTATAAGCCTCTCTATATTTAGCAGCTGAGATTAGACTTTTAATAATGAAAATCAGATTTTCATTCTTTTTCTTTTTTTTCTCACCTGAGGATATGTTTTCCATTGCTTTTCAGAGAGAGAGAGAGAGAGAGAGAGAGAGAGAGACATTGATGTGAGAGAGACACATGGATTGGTTGCCTACTGAATCTCCTTGACCGGGGCCAGGGATCGAGCCTGTAACTGAGATACCTGCCCTGTCAGAATCAAACTCAGCACCCTTCAGTTAGTGCAAGACCCACCCATTGTAGAAAAACAAGCAGAGCTTCCCCTACAGCCAGACAGTACTGTGGTGTGTGAAATAAGAAGGGAGCAACCCCTAGTCCCAGTGCCATACTGGAGTCAGCAGGGCCCACTGTGCACAGCACTTCTGCACCCCATTTTTCTGCCACAATATCGGCAGCTTGAAGTCAGCTATATCTATATTGGGATTACTGACACTATGAAAATTGGCAAATGCCAAAAATCAGACCTTCCCCCCACCTCCCAAAGAGGGCTCATTGTTTACCTTTTACCGGCATACCTGGTCCTCACACCCCTGCCTCCACGCCTCAGGTAGGAATGTGGGAAGACATGAGGAATGGCCTTCCCTGTGAATGGAGTGTTAGCAAGGACATGGAAGGATGGCTGCTCAGAGCGCACTTGGCAAAAAAGAGGAGACAGTCTTATTCTATGTAGGATGTAGAAGAATTATCCTGGAAAATAAGGAGGGGCTCGATTTCAGAGGACTTTAAATTCCGGGTCAAGGAGACTGGCCCTTAACTCTAAATCATTAAAGTCATTTAAAAAACTCATTAAAAATTCATTAAAACAACAAATATCATTAACAAAACTTGAAGTTTTGTTTTCTAAGAATGCCATTATAAAATGGGTGTGGGAAGGTTACCTTTTAGGATATATCAGACTGGATGAGGTATTGGGTAAAAAGGAATATCTTCAGGAACCCAAGTGATTCAGTCTATTAAACGGTACAACAGTGAATTTATAAAGGAGCAAACAACTGTATGTAGACTAAGCAGAGAGTGAGAAAAAATGGATGAAAATGAAGTACAGAGCTATACTAAGCAGGCTTTCCTAACTAGCTCTACTTACATGTCTGCCACGTGTCCCTATTTCCTGCTGAGGTCACTTTTCCTAGGTCAGATGTCAGATTAAGGTGCCTCAAAGCCAACACTTCAAGCAGATGATGGGCCTCCATCAGGGCCACCTGGGCAGTTGTTACCCTGCAGAGTCCTGGCTCCTACCCGAGACCTGTTGAATCAGAACGTCTAGAGCTGGGGCCCAGGAGCCCCTGTTTTAACTGTCACTCCCCAGTGATTCTCATGCACAGTAAATCTGAGATCAGCTTTCTCCGTTTAATCGCTGTGTGGTCCAGTGCTTTAAATATATTCTGATGCTCAACGGAGATTTGCTGGGGCAGAAGGGTGCTGTGGCGTGTAACCGCGTAGTACATATGGTTAATGTGAGTTTAAAATATGGGGTTTCACCCTATTAACTTCGTTGGCTACGAATGGCAAGCTTAAAACACTTTCAGAGGGTTGCTCAATTTCTGGTCTTTCTGCTGCACAGACCTCTCCCTTCAGGCATTGAGTACATGAATCAGTTTTTCCTAATTGTCTGAATTATTGCCACGCTGAGTGTGAGTGAGGCCCTGATACTGGTCTTGTGACCCAATGCTAGGTCACGAGCGTGTGACTTAGCATTCCTCATATGTAAAATAAAAGGAGGGAAAATAAATTCTTTAACGAGATTAAAAATGAGGCTACTATGCTCTTGCCTGATGCAGTGCCTATTTAAGAAGCTCCGGCTCCCACTTTTCTTATTTTCTTTGGATCTAGATCAAAGCTGCTATCCTGGCTGTCATCCGTATTAACAAGGTAGAGAGTCCACTTGTCATTTTCCAGGGAATATAGTTAGTCCCTGAGCTCGGCTACTTGGGGATAGTTGGTCCCTGGGCCATTTCATCAGCATGCCTTCAGTTCCCCCCTCTTTATGTTTGTGGCATTTGGGAGAAAGCTGTTCTCACAGCCCTTTTCTCATGAATTCACCCTCCATTTCTTCAAAAAGCCTCTTACTTTGTTGTCAGTTCCCTTTACTCTTTTCACAGCCCCGAACATCAGCATGTCTGACCTGTCCACATGTCTCCTGTCCCCAGGAGGGAAATTCAGACCTGACAGCCACTGCCTGGGCTCAGGGATGCTCCGAGGTTGACATCTCTCGCAAATATAAGTACATCTTATACCTACGGATCTGCATTCTCAGTCTTGCTTGAGACCATAGGCTCTTTCTAGGAAAGGAATTGGGTTTTCTTTCTCCATAGCAGTGTTCTTGACAGCACAGGACGCATCCCTCACTCTGCCCCTCACCCCCTTGGATAGATACCCTAGTGCTGTGTTTCACGGAGGCTTTCCTCTGAGATAATGGCCCGTATCATGCCCCTCTGTGTTTCTGATGAGAAGGAATGAGCACCTCAGGGCTGCGCTTTTTGCTGTATGCATTTCCCTCAGGCGTGAACATCCATTCCTATTAATTTCACAGCATCTTCCACCTGGAGTACTCACAATACCCTTGGAAATACCTGAAAGAAGCCAGTGGAGAAACGGGGTACATTCTCTGGAACACTGGCTTTATCTGAAAATCCAGGAAATGAGGGCAGATACGAGGAAGAAGTTAAGCAATAAAAGGAGTAAATAAATTTAAAAATATCTTCAGTTAAATATACCTGATTATATTTTTGTTGATGTCAGTCAAGAGTCAGGCAGGAAACAAATGGCATAAGCAAATGGTGAGGCTGGTCAGTTTAATAAAGGCCTACTTATAGATCTGTGGGAAGAAGGAAGGGAAACCAACAAGGGGCAGTGATTTACCCTAAGAGGAGGGGTCCATTCCCACCCCTGAGCCAGAAGGAGAGTGGGGTAATCTGAAGCTGTAAGAAAGAGCGACCCACCTGGATTGTGTCGTTTGATAGAAAGATGCATTGACGTCAAGCCAGCAGTGAGCCAAGTGAACATGTAGCATGACCTCTCTGTCCATCCCCACTCTGACCATCAAATGCTCATTGGCCAAATCCAACCATAAACTGGAGGGCAAGGGTGTCCTATGAATGCCACCCATAGAGGCTGGATATGGGGGCCCCGAGCAAGGAGGAGGGGGGTAGCAAGTATATCTAAAGGAGCAAACAGTGAAGAGCCAGCCCAGGGAGGAAGCAAAAGTCATGCCAAATCTTAAGCCTAGAGAATGAGATTCGAAATAAAATTTGAGCTTCAGAAAACCCACTTTGGCTCATCACACTGTTCAGAAAGAGAATCTAGGGCCTGCTGCTTACTGGAGACCTGAGAGAGGGTTGAAGATCAGGACTTAAACAAAAGAAAATGTTTTTCAGTGCTTAAGCAAGATGATTTTAATGGTGAGAGCTCCATGTACCCCTCCCAGGTCTGTCAGAGAATTTCAGGCCATTCAGTGCTCAGGTAAAGTGCTCACTGACCTGCCTCACTATGTCACCAGGCCCTTCACCATCTGTGAAGCTGGGACAAAAAGAGATAGCTCCCGGATATTCTGTGGGGTCTCTTCTAGAGAGTTCTTCCATCCTTTCAAAAGGGGTTCTGTGGCCAAATTCATTTTGGAAACCTTAACTGTACTTGTGGTTTACAGATTCATAAAGCATATCAGAATCCTAGGGGCTCTTAGCTCTTTCAGCAGGGTCAACACATTCAGTTAGGTTCTGGGGTCAGGTTGCCTGGGTTTCAATTTAATCTCAAAGTCACTAGCTATGTGGTCTTGGGCTACATATTTAATTTCTCAAAGCTAAGTTTCTCCCCACATAAAATAAACACTTAATGTACTTTCCTCAATAGAATTATGGTGAAAAATAAATGAGAAAATGTGTCAAGTGTACCTAAATATAGTACTCAAACACAGCACCAGTAGCAGTACTTCTATCATTCTAATTGCCTGTTTAATTCAACTTAAACCCGGAGATTCCCAAACCGAGCAGATGGACCTCAGACTTGAGCACATGTTAAGATCACATAGAATCAGCTCAGACATGATACTTGGGAAATTCTGCTCTGGATTTTGCCTCCCGTAGAACAACTTTGAGTCCCTACAGCAAGAGCTTCTCAACCTTTATCTCCAGAGAATCTTGTTAACGTGCAGGTTCTGATTCCATTTGTCCGAGATGGAACTCAAACTTCTGTATTTTAAACCAATTCCCAGATGGTCTTACGCCACTGGTCCTGGGCCCTGCATTGCCTGGCAAAGCTGGGCACATGCTTGCTCCGCTTGAGGTGAAAGAAATAGACATTTTTTTGAGCACTCTTGCTCCTGCAAAATTGAACTTCTGGCTCTGCCTGATGTATGGATAAAACCCAAGGGGGTGAGCCACTCCGATCAGTCTCATGAAGGAGTAGGATTCCAGGAAGAAATTCCATGTGATCCTAACACTCACCACACAGACCCCCACATACCATCCTTCCCTATACGCAGTTTTATCACAATATTTTTTAAACAGTATCCATCTTGCAAACATTTAAAAAGCAGTGAAAATCATGCATTCTCTGCATTACGCTGAAAATCACTCTAAAAGTAATGATGGCTTCACAGAAACTGAGCCATTCCCTTTAACACTTAAAAGATCAAGTCTCTTAGCATTTTCCTTACCTCATGTCATGATGGCTCTTTGCATAAGCAGACGGGAAGGGCTGGTTTCCATGTGCCCGTGCGCAGGAATATTAGCTGACTGCTTTCACTGCAGAGATTTTAATATGAAGAAGAAAAAGGAAAGTCATGGCACAGTCTTTTTTTTTTTTTTCTGCCCAGCCTATGAAACACAGATAAGGTAATTATTTCAGCATCAAGCATCCAGGCTAATGTGTGCTTTGCTCTTTTAAACCTGAGGGCAGTGACATTCCCAAATTGTTCCAGTAGTTGCCAATACTTACCCCATCTCTCTACTCCAAATGTGCCAAGTTGTCTAAAGTCTTTCCCTCCAGAACATGCTAAGGCTTCTGGAAGCCAGAAGAATACCCTTCACCTTCATGCATGCTCTCTGCCAAACAACCTGCTCTCCTTACTTTCTTCAAGACCTGGAGAGGCTACAACACGTGGCGACAAGGAATCAAGTCTCTAGGGCTGGAGAACAGAGTCCAAGGGCTCCTTTCCTCATTATATGACTTTGGACTTGTTAACATATCTCACTGAACATTAATTTCCTCATCTATAAAATGACAATAATGTAGCTGCCATCTCTGTGTTTCTCTAAATATAACAAGTTCTCTAGTGAAATAGTATCCACTGCCTGAGGACAAAGCCACACATTGATCAAGTCAAAGATATATTGACTGCCCAGACGGGCGTGGCTCAGAAGTTGAGCATTGACCTGTGATTTGGGAGATCAAGGTTCAATTCCCAGTCAGGGCACATGCCTGGGTTGCAGGCTCGATCCCCAGTCAGGGGCGTGCAAGAGGCAGCCGATCAATGACACTCTCATCATTGATGTTTCTATCTCTCTCTCCATCTCCCTTCTTCTCTCTGAAATCAATAAAGCTATATTTAAATATATATATATATATTTATATATATGTGTGTGTGTGTATATATATATTGACTGAAATGTCACTGTAACAAGATGGTATAGGAGAAAAGAGACTCCCTGGAAGCTTCTCAGTGATATTTGTAAGAATTTTTATTAGCTTTTATGCACAGTCCCCGGCCATTGCTCTGCAATCCCATTTATGTTAAACACGATTTTCTTATCTGAGTTGTAACCGTCCTTAAGGACAAGAACTACACCCTTACCACCTTTGTAATCCCCACCCCTCATGTCTATATAGATTCGTTATTTAATAAAGGCCTTTAACCTCCAAAATGGTCCAATGGTACTTCAGGGGAAGTCATTTCTGCTTCATCTATAAATGTACCAAACTACCAGGCTCCTAGGGACCAGTTCCTCTTGTAGGAAGTATCCAGGGCCCAAAAGAATCCCCTGGATGATCTTCCAGTCTTTACGCAGAGAAGATGCAGTCACCAGACACAACAAAAGACAAATATTCTATATAACAACCAAGGTGTCTAGAATACTAATCAGAATGTCAAAATTAGAAGTCTTTTGAAAGTGAATTTTGTCCAGAGATTGTGTTAATTGCCTCTGGAGTGTGACTGACCAGTAACTGCATTTGACTTGGAAAGGCCAGAGGCCTCATCCTTCAACCTTACGACAGCCTTAGCATGTATCTTCTTGACAGAACAACATAAGCAATTAACTTTCCACTCTGTTCCATGAAATGTGATTGTATAACCTACAGTGAAAGGAAGAAAACTAGTCTTTAATCATCTACTCTGTTTCAGGTGATATATGTCCCTTACATTGTTTAGTGAGTCCATACAACCAAACTATTAAAACAAATTATGGCATTTCCATTTCATAAATGAAACACAGACACAGATATTGTTATGTACCCTAAAAGTCACACAGCAAATACTCAAATCCAAATTTCTTCAGCTCAATCTCCCTTAATCTTTTCACTATATCACTGAGTTAAATATGAGATACTGTTCTTCACATAGAAGTGAACCATTTTAAGCCTCCTGGTTTGAGAAGAGATGACCTTGAGCCATCCACTCACACACAGCTCACCCCCTTTAGGTAACCGAAAGCCTACTCTTGTTGGAGAAGCTTAGGGAATAATCTAAGCTTTGGGAGGAGACGTTTTCTCTGGACCAAAGTTTCCCAAAAGTCAATTGTTCATAGCTCATCTTCATAACATTTACTATATCTTCATAGGAGCTGTACCATTATTTGTATATTTTTATTTCTTTACAGTAATTTATTTTTAACTCAGATTAATATATTTCAAGAAAAAGCTTTATATCAATATCACAAATAGAATACTAGCATTAATTAGTTAATGTTATGTTAATTAAAATCTGGGTACGCCTTAAAATCATGATGTGCGCTGTCAAGAGAATGCTTCCCATCCTTTGGCAAATACCGCCTTAGGAAAACCTGACCCACATCAGGAATAAATCACAACCCGTAACTCATTTGCCTCTCACCTGAATAGAGTTACTTAGCTGGCATACTTCAGTGTTCTAGAATGTGCCATTTAAATCCCATCCTGACCTCCTAAGACCTAAGTCACGATGAAGAGCAGTTGTTTTCTGCTCTCTCTCTCTCTCCCTCCCTCTCTCCCCCTCTTCTTTCTCTCCTCCTCCTCTTCCTTCCTCTCTCTCACATGCCATAAAATTGACCCATTTAAAGTGTATAATTCAACAGTATCTTCATACAGTTGTGCAAATAGCACCACAATCAATTTTATAATATTTTTATCACTCCAAAAAGAAGTCTCATACCTTTATTAGTCACCCCTATTCTTATCTTCCCTCCCCACCTCCAGCCTTAGGGAACCACTAATCTACTTTCTGACTCTATGGATTTGCCTATTCTGGATACTTTATATAAATGGGATCATATAATATGTGAACTTTTGTGTCTGGCTTTTTACACTTAGCATGTTTTCAAGACTCATCCATGTTGTAGAATATGTTGGCGCTCCCTTCCTTTGTCTTGCTGCATATCCCATTATATGGAGTGCCATACTTTGTTTACTCAGTCACCAGTAGGTGGACATTTGAGTTGCTTCCACTTTTTAGCTATTATAAGTAATTCCTTCAACACCAATGTGCAAAATTTTATGTGGGTGTACATTTTCATTTCTTTGGGGTATATGCCCAGGAGTGGAATGGCTGGGATGATAGGAGATCTTAAGAGTGCTTGAGGTTATGTTTTAAATTTCCTTTTTGACCTTAATTAAATCACTCAACCCTAATGATATTCTGCCTTCATTCACTCATTGTAGAACTAGACAAAGAAGCGCTGATGTATTTACCGCAGAGAGGTCTCCCAAGACGGCAGTGATATAATGAACACTGGACAGAAACTGAAGAATCTGGGTCCTGCCACCAACTAGCTAAATGCCCATGAGCAAACCACTTTGTCCCCAAGCCTCCATTGTTCTTATTTGGAAAATGAAGGGATTGAACGTATTGTCTAACAGTGTTCCTCACTTTATTACTCTGTAATTTTCTTAATATATGTAAAAGAATTCCAACAAACTAAAGTATGTATTTATTATTATCTCATATCGCCTTCTTACTGATAAATGACTGTGTCCTATGGTGAAATAACAACAGCGTTCAATCTTCAGGAAACGTATGCCCAAAATATACCATTTTCTCAAAAACAAGATCATATTCTCATGCAATTCTCAGGTGCTTATGGGACCTCTCAAAGGATGGGAAAATCATTTCTTTTTCTTACTGTAATTTTATTTTTTTAAACAAAGAAAATACTATAAGAGGACCCATGTGTTCTCCCTTTGCAATATATTTGCAGCATTCCCTGGTAGCATAAATGGCTTTGGAAAGGAACATTGAGTTATATCCTTTGGGGGAGCTGGAGTCACAGTGCAATGGTCCCACAGAGAACTGAGTTGGAGGCTTGAGGCAAATGAGCACTATTAGCACACAAAATTTTAAGTGTTACAGTTAACTGTGTGATAAGAACAAAGAATATACTTTTAGCAAAACATATCAGTATCAGTAGCCTTGGGAATCTTCAGGTAGTTTAGTTTCTTGTATATTCCCAGTTCACATAGAAATGCATCAAAGTACATTATCTATTGCTATGTAGCCCCACATCTCAATTTAGAACAATGTATTATTGTCTCTCAAGGTTCTGCGGGTTGACTGGACTCAGGTGGTTCTTACGGGGGTTCCCCATGAGGTCTCACTCAGATATCAGGGGTTGCAGTTATCAGAACGTCAGGCATCCAAGATGGTTTGAGAGATGGCCACCTCGTCTCTGCTTTAAATCTTTAGTTCAAGAGAATTCATTTGGCATTTAAAAATTTACAAATGTATGAACATGATTGATTTTCAGGACAGTTCTGTTAAGTAAACAGATTAAGGAGGAGAAAACAAAAATTCAGATATGATCATGTTTACCCCAAACAGCATGGCTCTGAGTAATGAAAAAAAGTCCCAAGCATTGTCCTATTTCTGGTTCAATATTCTTTTCATTGCAACATATTATTTCTGTTATTCTAATGTACTGTGGTTCCTTACCAAAAACTTTGATAAAAATGCTTTCCCTTTTTGTACCAAAACTTGCCTTCCAGTAATGTGTGATAATTGACCTTTATACAGTCCTTTATCACCTAGATTAAATCCATCTTCTACCTCGGAGTTCTTTAAATACTTGAAAACTCAGTTTTCTTCTAAGATACCACCCTTTCCAAGTACTCAATCATCTGTATGGGTTTCTCTTTTTTCTCTTGTTGGCATACAAGTATTAGCCAATGTTTTTAATATCCATGTTTACTTATTTTGTCCTAAAATCAAACATTAGATTTTTGGATCAAAGTCATAGTATTATTACTTTACAGCAACAAATATGTTGGTACCCCATGACCCCTTATCTCCCTTCAAAGTGATACGGTGGGAGACAGATGTAACCCTGCATTTGCAAATGACTTTTTTTTTTAGCACTATAAGAGAATAATCCTAAGCAGATGGCCCCAGGGATTGTACCTCCTTCCTTGAAATATGAAAACGGAGCTCCTGCGGATAAATGTCAATCTCTCAAGGTCTCTATCTATTCAATCACTCTTTAACATCCAATGTTTGTCCATATACTTAGTTTTCTTAGCTCAGAGGACATAAATATATAAAAATATTTTTCTCAGTTCCACATTAGTGTGCACAAGGGTTCAGTCTTCAGCCCACTGGTCATTTCATGCTGCAAAAATCAGCTTAATGCTTTTTATGCACTAAATACTACATAGATGTTATTGAATCCTGTTTCTCCATTAACATAACTTCATTTAGATTCCAGTCTTAAGCATGTCCTGTTTATATACAACCCGAGGAAGAGACATTTCACCTGGAAGTGACCCAGGCAGGCGTATAAATGCAAGGTTATTTGCGAGTGGGAGACAGGGAGGAACAGGAAATAGCTAATACAACGTATTAATACCGCAGAAGAGATACGTTCAAGAAGAAAATTGTTTTCAGAGGAACATGGCATGAGCCAAAAGGTGGAAAGGCTGAGAAATCCTCAGTAATAGGTCTTTTTTTCCCTCTTTGCCATGCAACCAACAATCTCTCTAAAATGGGATAAAAAATATATATATGGCTGCAGAAATAAAGGAGAATTATAATAGAAAATACTTGTAAAAAGATAAAGTTGGATCTTCAAAGGAGAATGTAAAGCTTTTTTCTAAATTTCTCTTCTCTTTTCCTTGACAGGTCTTTAAGCTGCAGTGCTTAAAAAGCACTTAAAACTGTAGCCGTGTCCTATCTCTCCACCATTGCCTTCTGCAAGCTAAATCCTGGACAAATCCCTCTAAATGATACTGTAGAACTGGATATTATCTGTAATACTGAAAGAAATACTACCCCTGAAAAAGTGAAATGCCCTAATGATCACAATTAATTCTCATCAAGATTTGCAACGAAAATCAGTACCTTGAGTGGACAGTCTCATACTTTGTCATATTTCCTCATCAAAAATAAAACATTTTTTTATATACTTGCTTTTGTAGCCTTGTCAAATCTTTTCTACTGGGATCAGTGTTCTGAATTGAGATTTTTTTCCTTTATCCTGAAATCTGAACATCAATAGTTTCTGACATATCCCTTAAAACACTGAGGCATCTTGGAGTAATTTCCTTTGCCGCCTCCTGAATTTGATTCTGCACACTGTGAGAACCACTCTAAGACAAGGGAAGGCTTTGGTCAGAACTCTCTCCATCATGGCCCAAATCAGTAATTTCCATAAACTGGATCAATCCACACACTTAATCGACATTAAGCATGAAGGTAAATAAAGTAAGTTGATAGTTTTTAAACCATCTTAGTTAGACATGTTGGCAATATGTGGTCAAGACTTGAACTTCTTTATAAAATTTATTCTTTTATTTAAGAGCAATATGCCATGAGCTTTCAGCAACCAAGATTTTTCTGACCTGAGGAAATTAGAAGAAAATTTTCCCATCCATATAAAGTTGTCTCTTAGAGAAGCGAAATGCAGCGAGGGAACAGTATGCAGATAAAACATTGCAAAAGCAATTTCTTTCAGAGGGATCAAAATATTTATGTGAAGGTACTATAACTTTACTTCTAAGAATGCAATTGCTTAAACCAGAAGTGCACACACATGTGTGCACACACACAGAGAGACAAAAATAGAGAAAATAGGAGAAGTGCACACACATGCACGCACACACACACAGAGACAAAAATAGAGAAAATAGGAGAGTGCAAAATAAACCAGCATGTTAAGTAATGATTGGCAGGAAAGGCAAACTTTCCAGAAAAAAATCATTAAGCATATTTCCCCTTTCATTTTTTACTATATTTGATTTCTCAAAAACGTCAGATGCCTCTTCTCATTTGGAGAATTAAAATGTCTTATTTAGAGGCAGTTTAACTTTAATGAACATGTTAGGAGTCTAGACTCAACAGTCACTGGTGTTTATCCACAACAGAGACTAAGAGGGAAATCTATAGTTCCAACTCCACTCCACACACACAACAATGAGGTGCCCCCTCCCCCTTTCTGCTGAGGTGGAGTCAAAAGAAGCCAGTGGAGAGACAAGACTTTTACAATCACCCAATAGTAGTGAGGCTAAAACCACTGCATTATCAATAGAGACCAATGGGATGTTGTAACACCGAGCAATGTAAGAAGACTCTTATCCACATGTCAACAAAGACTAGAAACCTGGGTTTCTATAACCAGCTGACAATAATGAGGCAGTGCCCTCCCTTCTGCTGCTGAAGTGGTGTCAGAGAAATTCAGCCAAAATGGAAGAGTTAAGTAAGATGTAGTCATATAGCATAATACAAAAACTCCAGGGGTCAACTTAAAAAGGTTCATTACATCAACAACCAGGAAGATATCAAACAAAATGAAAAGAGGCAACCAACAGGGGCTGATACCAAGATGAGAGGGTCATTAGAATTATCTGACATCAAAAAATGCTTCAATGAGAAATTACAAACATTCGAATCAAGAGGGGAAAAAAAAAAAAAAAACCCTAGGAAGGAAAAAGAAAGTCTGAGCACAGAAATAAAAGATATAAAGTAGAACCAAGTAGAAATTTTAGAATTGAAAAATATAATAACCAAAATGAAAAGCTCAGTAGACAGACCTAACAACAGCATTGAGGAGATACAGGAAAGAATCAGTGAACTTAAAGATTTAACAATAGTAATTATTCATGTAAAACAACATAAAGAAAATAGATTAAAAAATAATTACAGCCTTAGGGACCTTTGAGACCCTAACAAAAGATAAACTATTCTTGTCATCAGAGAGAAGAGGAAAAGGGTGGGGCAAAAAAGTGCTCAAAAAAATGATGAATGAAAACTTCCTAAATGTGGCAAAAGACATAAACCTGCAGTGAACTCCAAACAGTGTTATTTTTATTTTGCTTCAACCATCAAAAATACTTTAGAAAATTCAAGAGAATAAAAGCCTATTATATTTATTCATATTTTGCTTACTCTGTTCTTATTTCGAGATGTTCCAAAGTTCCT
Source organism: Miniopterus schreibersii (assembly GCF_964146895.1). Classification (NCBI taxonomy): domain Eukaryota; kingdom Metazoa; phylum Chordata; class Mammalia; order Chiroptera; family Miniopteridae; genus Miniopterus; species Miniopterus schreibersii. The sequence continues at coordinate 48,076,927 of NC_138113.1, forward strand.
TTCATCATTTTCTTTCTGTTTATAGAACTTCTTTTAGCCACCCTTTTAAGGTAGGTCTTCTTGTACCAGGAGCCCAGGAGCCCAGGAGCCCGGCACCAGCGGCCAGCAGCAGCAGCCAGAGCCCCGGGAACAACCTGCTGAGCATCCTGTGGCCACTCAGCAGGTGGCTCCTCCGTCACAATCCCGGTCTGCAGGGGGCTCGGGGCAGAGGCCCTCGCGCTCGCCCAGTGGGTCAGGGGTTGGTTAGTTCTTCCATCGGCCCATGTCTCTCTCTGGCATCCAGATTAATTGTCCTCTAAACCTATGTATTCAGGGTGCAGAGTAGCCTATTTACTGGGAAAGTGATGCACACGATTATTCTATAATAATAATAATAATAATTCCTTAAGCCTTAACTAAATGTTAAAATTTACGCAAGAACATTTGCAAATGGGAAAGAAACATCGATTTGTTGTTCCATTTATTTCTGCATTCATTGGTTGCTTCTTGTATGTACCCCGACCAGGGATCAAACAAACCCACAACCTTGGCGTACTGGGACTACGCTCTAACCAACAGAGCTACCCAGCTAGGGCCTGAGGTTTAATTCTAAATTTTCAAAAATTTCAGCTGAGCATTTATACTAAAACCTGAGATATAAAAATATGCACGCTTAGGAACTCAACATCTGAAAAAAGAGACAAATATGAATAAATAAAAATTGATCATTGTAAAGTGTTCTTATGAGGTCGCACCAAGTGCTGTATGAGGAATAATGCAGGGTAAGGAAGCGAACTGTCTGGAAAGGTCAGGGAAAACTTCAGAGATGACTCTATTTGCTGAGTCTTGAGGGAAGAACAAAGGGAATGCAGAAAGTTGAAAGGAAGGAGAACATTCTTGATCGAAAGAAAACCCGTGAACAAGAAAGGCACAAAATTATAAATGTCATAGTGTATCCAGAAATTGTCAAGACTGTGTTAGTGGCAGGAGGTAAAACTGAAAAGTCAAACACTGACACAGTGTAAAGAACTTAGTGTACCACATTGAGACATCTGGACTTGATCCAGAAGGCAGCATTTATCTAAAGAAAGTTTTAAAGAAGGAAAGTGATCGTGAAAAATGTGATTTTGAGAAAGGCAACTCTCTAGTAATCTGGAGACTCAGCTGGAGGGAAAATAAACTGAAGACAAAGAGATCAGGCACAAGGCAAATACAATGACTTGAGCAAGACTCCATGAGGCTGAATCAGTCACTGACAATGGACACAGATTCTAGATACAGGGAGGTAGTCTGGACAGACATGTGAGCACTTGGATAGGGGGTTGGGGAACAGCCCTCCTGGCATTTATAAAATGTAAGATATAGTTCTGATTGTTTGATTGTGCCCTAATGTTTGACTTAAAGTCTAATACTTCTAACCTCATCTTTCCTTTCATTCTCCTTTCTGAACAAGCTGGGTTCCCGGAAGGTATTGGGTTGGCAAGAAAATAAACTTGACAGAGGAATCACACTAGTGAGTGACTGTCGCAGCCCACTCCGCATGACCGCCATCCGCTTGAGTTGTCCTAGGACTCAGCTTGAGTGTGTGCCTCTTATCCTGAGAGAAAAGTTTTGAAGAGGAAATATGGTGATTGTCAATCCTCTAGTGAATCATTTAAGATTGTGTTTGGCTGCATGTAATTGCAACCTAACTATTGTGAATAAACCAAAGGATTAATTTTAAAAAAACAAAAAAACACACACAGTGCTGCAGTGTTACACAATTCCAGAGGGGCTAATATATATCATTCCCTGTAGAATTGTGGCCCAGGGCACATGCTGAGGCCACAATGTGGATGCAGCCCCCTGGGGTCATGCAATGTGGTGATGCTGAGAGAAAAAGGCCATCAGGGCTGATACAGGTACTTTACATTTTCCTGCTCTGCCATCTCTGGCAGATTGCAAAGTGACTCCTGCAGCTCCAGGGATGGTGTCCACATCCTGGTCAGAAATAAAGCAGAAAAGTAGAGAGTCTTCTCCTCTTAAAGCCTTTGATTTGGGTGAAAAGAGACAACCAGTCCAGGAATATTTGCTTATAGCTCATGACTAGAACTGAGTAGCGTTGCTTCTATAGCTGCGAAGGAGTTTGGGAAAATTACTCTGGGGCTTCCCAGAGAAAAATCAGGATTCTGTTAGTAAAGAACGGGAAGTAAGGATACTAGATAGGCAGCAAAAAGTGTCCACTATCGCCAGTGACAGGAATTCAGACGCTGTCTCAAGAGACTGAGGATGAAGAGGCCTGAAGGACACGCACCCCGCACACAATCCAGAATTCATCCCTCATTTATCATCATCTATCATTTTATACATTTTATGTTTTTATTTCATTGTCTCTTTCCTACTTGAAAATAAGCTTGGTAAAAGCAGGAATTTTTGTCTTTGGGGTTATATTTTGTATTTCCCAATGGGTAGAACTGTGATGATACAAAGTAGGTACTTAATATTTGTTACAGGAGTAAATGGACACTCACCCCAGGCATCTGAGCTCTCCCAACATGGTAAAAAGGAACTAAGGGGAGACACTAAATATGTGTTGCTGAGATGTCTGTGTTTACTTCTTTGAGAAAATGTTTGGAACTTTAAAAAGAAACTTCCTATAGAAGTTCTGTATACCAAAGGCTTGAGGGAGCCTCCCTGGTTGACAATGCTTTGTGTTTTCACACGCAGTGGCTGGGGGAGGTAACACCCTCCATGACTCCCCAGGGAGGGGGAGGGCAGGAGCTCTCCATGTGGACCCTCCCAGACTCTGCTGTGTGTGTCTCCTCCTGGGGCTCATTTCAGCCTGTATCCTTTCTCTGTAGTAAATTATTCTTATAATTCTTATAAGAACTCTTCAGTGTGAGTTCTTTCAGTGAGCTCTAGGAGTCATTCTAGAGAATTATGAAACCAGAGTGGTAGTGGGGACCCTGGAATTTGTAGCCAGCTAGTCTGCGGTAAAGGTGAAACTGGAAACTTCCAAACGTATGGCTAGTGTCAAGCGAGGGCAGTCTTGTGGGGGCTGTTTATTCAGACTTTGCAAACGCTGTGCAAGCCACTAAATTTTGTAGTGATTTGTTACAGCAGCAGTATAAAACTAATACAAATATTATTATTATAATAAAACGCTTAAACACAAATGGCTCATCTTAAGAGAATGGACTTGGAATAGTGTCAGTGGGGAGCTGGGGTTAAGGAAGAGTAAAGCATAGTTGAAAGAGCCAAGTGCCAGCCTGAGAGTAGAACCGCAGTGGAGAGGCCCACACTGGGGTCAGCAACAGTGCAGGGGGTAGAATCACTCTAAGAGCATTTAGTCAGGGGACACTGCCCAATTAGACTAGCCATTTGGGACTTTCTGCCAGCCAGCACAGAGGGTCTCCTTCTCAGGCTCCACTTTTTGAGTAGAGGCTAAGAAATCTCCCCTGGGTGCAATTACTTGTGGATAATCCCAAAATAACAAAAGGAATCAGCACACCTCTTTCTAGGGATTCATTTTTAAAAAATTGGTGATAGATAAAGAGTTTGTTTTTTGATGTATGGTCTCTCCTATTATCCTCAGCTCAATTTATTATGTAGTCATTATAGGCCCCAGGATGCTTATCGTTGGGACCTGTGGCAGCTTTGGATAAATTCCAGTATAAATCAGGATAATGGCTTCTCTGAGTTGCTGTGGATTCAGACACCCTAAAGAGTTACATTTCCATTTTATTGATCCTATGAAAATATTTCAGACAATCACATATAAAAAGGTTTCTTCCAAATTCCTCATTTGCTGAATTGAATATTTACACAGAGTTCAAAGAGCAAAAGGTAAACCTCATACATGTTGGGTACACGTTGTTTTCTAGTAAATTCAGCCGAGGAGGAAGGGTTTCTGGGCTCATGGAGGAGCAGCCCACTGCTAACCCCTCCTAGCACGCTAGACAAGGCAATCTTGCTTCATTGGCCTCTACTACCATCTCTTACTCAGGCCACATCCTGATGACTCCATAGATTAGCGAATCTTGATTCCAGCCCTTGAGCAAAGGATCTTGCCATATCACTGCCAAGTTTTGTCCGTGCCCCTGCGTCTAAAGTAGTTGCCATCTGCTTAGAAGATCGGGCATCAGTGGTGAAAATCAGGATGAACATAATGCTGGCCATTACCTCACTCATACTGGGCAAATTTAGAGATAGCAGCTTAATTCAACCATACTCCAACAAGCTATAAGAAAGAAAAAGAAGATCCCTTAGGATTGGTGAGAGCAAATTAAATTAGACTTTGGGGTTTAGGCAGTCACATCAGCCTCTTTTATGAAATTTTCATTGCTTCCTATGGAGACATACCTTGCATATTATTTGATACTTTGGATTTCAGCTGAAAGGAGTAATGGTTGGGCAAGCTCCAGACTCTCAGCATATTAAGTGGCATGTGATAAAGTGCATTAAAGAAGCAGCACTTGCTATCCCAATTTGCAGTTAAGAATGGGGCAGTAGATTGGGTATCGAGGTCATTCAGCCTCATATTAAGTCCAGGCAGGCTTTGGGACCAACTCTATGATTTTGGGAATGCCATCCATTATCACATGGCTGTGCTAGGATTGTTGTCAAGGAAGGAGAGATGGGATTAAGTCTTCCAGACTTTCTCACTGTCTCACTCTTCTGGGACAAGGGACAGGAAATACTATGAAGAGGAATTTCGAGAACAATTGGCCCTTCCAGGTCAGCACAAATGAAAGAGTACTAAATCTCAGTCAACGGGATCCCCATGCATTAAACCAGGTCCTACTCTTTCCCCTAAAAGGGGGACATAAAATTACTTGCCAAAACTAGGCCCAACATGTCTGCTAGTGTCCTAGGGCCACTAGTTAAGCGAAATCATCTCCATACCTTTTTTAAGGGCTATAGACATTTCCATGAAAAGTTCCTCATAGAAAAAAGCCAGATCCCCAAAGTCCCCAGAGATATTCAAGGGGTCTTGGCGCTACAGATCCTCACCTATTTCAACTCCAGCATCCCACAAAGCTGGACCTGAGTTCAGATGGCTTGTATGTGGTGCATTTCCATCATCCCCCTCCCACACCCACAACCAATGTTGCTACTCAGTAGAGACATCTGCTCTCAGAGCCTTTCTCCAGACAGTAGTTCATCATTTTCCCCTGTCCTAAGGTCCCAGGACAAAATAAAGTTCTGAGTGAGCAATTAACACACTGCTGTCTGTTTGAACAATGGCTATCTAGGCTACTGTGGGAGTTCCCCTGACTCTTTTTAAGAACTGTGGCTGTAAGAGTTTCTGCTGTTTCTAAATGGAGCTTAACAAAGGTTCCACACATGGTGTAGGCACTTGTCAGTATCTCTTCATATGTACCAAGCAGGATTTGAAGTCACCATCACAGAGTCAAGTGCAGCTTTTGTTATCCCTCTGTTGAGGTTCACAGAAGGCAGAGTAGTGAATGTGGAGGCCTTGAGTTTCATGCCTGTTGGCTGAAGTGTGCTAAGAAACCAGGTAAATTAAAAAGACACTTACCCATGGTGAGGGCCAGGGCACTCTGACTTCCCCTGGCTCCAACAGCTCCCTCTTCCTCACCTCTCCTAATCAGCTCACTGGGGCTTTTGTCTCTGCTTTTAAAATGTCTCTCGAATTCGTCCCTCTCTTGCATACTGTCTGATAACTTGTCTTGGAGACTATATTAACCTCTTGTTTGGTTGCTCCTAGTTCCAGTTTAGAGCATACTCTGCTGCCAATCTGTCCCCCTGAAGCATGCTCAAAACCCCCGACATGTGTCGCCTTTCAATCTATAGCAAACTCTAACCTGGCACATAAGATCTGACTTCTGGCCTTAACCTCTCAAGTCTATTTTCTGCTCTCACTCTAATTCTTATCCAAGGTCATATACTTCCCCTGTGTCCTTGGGGAAGGGACTCTCCCTCTGTTATTCCCTTTCCTGGAAGTGCTCCCTTCTTTCTTCCTTTCTGATCCCCGAGGGCTATGCTTGGATCCAATCAAACTCTCACTTGACCGTGAAGTATTCCCGGATCCTCTGACTGGGACGGCTCAAACTTTCTTCTGTGCTCTCTTAGCAACCAGACTGCATTTTCCATCTAGTGTTGATTGCACTCTCCTTTATTTTATTGTTAACTAGATTGTGAATGCAGGGAATGTAAAATTGTTATCTGGTATAACTTTGCATGCATAAGAGGCTGACACGATACAAATAATAAATATTAAATGACTCCAACCTGCTGCTCTGGCTTTTTCACATTTTACCACCTGCATGCTTATTTACAGAGTCCTTATGCTCTGATGGTTAAGAGTTCAGCCTTTGGGCCCTGGCCAGTGTGGCTCATTTGGTTGGGTATCCTCGCACTGAGGTGTTGTCAGTTGGATTCCCATCAGAGCACATGTGCAGGTTGCAGGTTCAATTCCCCAGTAGGGGACGTGCAGGAGACATCCGATCATCGATGTTCCACTCTGGCATGGATATTTCTCCCTCTCTCTCTCTTTCTCTCTCTCTCTTCCCCCTCTCTCCCTCCCTCTCCCTTCCTCTCTAAAAATCAATTTAAAATATTTTTAGAACGAGTTCAGCCTTTCAGATCCAAACTATCTGGACTTGAATCTTGGCTCTGTCCCCTAACATCTGGGTGATCTAAGTTAAGTTACTTCATGAGGATATTAATAGGGGACTCACACAATCACCATAAGAATTAAGTGAGTTGACATGAGTAAAGCACTTAGAACAGAGCCTGGCACACAGTAAATATTCAATAAAAATTAGCAAGTTCATTTAGCTAAACTGTCCTTCAACCCTGTGGTCACTAAAGAAGAAAGGACTGGGTAACATGAGGTACACAGGTTTTATTCAGAATGAGCCGGGAAGAGAAAGGCTCTGGAGCAGAAAAGGCCTGGCAGATTCTGCAGTCCGGGGAGGCAGTGCTGAGGAGTCCACGAGACAGAAAGGAGCAGGCAGGTCTAGAGTCCCCGGTGGGTAGAAACCAGAAAGCAGGAGGTCAGAGTCTGTGAGAGCGGTGCCATGAACAGAATGGAAAATGCCTGGTCCCAGAGCAGATGTGGCTGTCCCTCCAGCTGTAGCCCTCTAATTTATTTCTGTGGGAAGACGTTAACATTCGGGGTGGAGGCTGGGAGACAACTGAAGAGAAGAGGCACCAGACGAGTGTGTGGAGAAGCACAGAACGGGCATGACTGTCTGCAGAAGGCTGTTTACAGATACAAATGGTGCCACTCAGTTGCCCACAGTTGCTGCTGGGCAAGAGGGCTTTAGAGCTGTCCCATTTGACATCGAAACTGTGACTGGCTCTAGGAATCACCAATAATAATGAAGGCAGAAACGGCAAACTTTGAAAGACTATTGGCTTGAATAACAGAGAAGCGGTTGCTGACTGGCTACTTGATTAATCACGGGGTTCTCTTTACGTTGGATGCCCATTTTCCTGTCTTGGATGAAAAGCATTAGTGTTTCAGACACTTTGATGATTGGGTTTTAGCCAGCTGTTCTCATCCCAATTTAGTTGTAATTGATTAAAGTAGTTGGATTAATCTCTCAGGCTATTAAAAATAGAAAATATTTACTGGAATATTTTAACAATAAAATACCTGCATGTTGTGGACAAAGCCATAAATGTAGTCAATTTTATCGCTGGCCTTTGTTAATTAAAATATCACATCACATTAAAAATTAAATTGGCCTTAAAATTGCAAGTATACAAAGGTCTATACCCTTCCAATGTACTCTTTTAAATTGGTGATTAGAACAAAAAGAGTTAATGTAATTTTATTGAATTAAAAATCTCCATCTTTTAAGGATCTAAGGCCATGTAAAACTTAGAATCAAACAACAGGAATAGACCTATAGAATCCAGAGTTCTGTAAGATACACTCACCATGCACTGTCAATGTGGACATGTTAAAACATTCACCACACACTGTCGACATGGACATGTTAAATATGTTCTCTATATTCGGGTATTTTGTAAGCAGCGTTGACTTTTTAAGTCCCAACAGCATCACAATTTTTGCATTTTTTAAAATGCCTGAGCAAATGTCTATAATAAACAGATAATCTAAAGGATTTCTATTGGGTAACACTACTTATGGAAGTAGTATGCACAGCAGTGTTAGCCATTTCACATGTATGTAATATGCACATGTGCATATCCAGCCTCAGTGACATGTTTGTACTATCTGTAGGATAGCACAGTCCAGTGTAAGGTCAATTTGATAAATGGCATTTTAGCAAACATCGTGCAAATGTTGACTTACTCTACTTCTCCAAAAGGGACATACAGATGGCCAAGAGACATATAAAAAAAGTGCTCAGTGTCACTAATCATCAGAGAAATGCAAATTAAAACCACAATGAGGTATCACCTCACACCTGTCAGAATGGCACCATCAACAAATCAACAAACGACTTGTGCTGGCGAGGGTGTGGAGAAAGGGGAGCCCTGGTACACTGCTGGTGGGAATGCAGACTGGGGCAGCCACTGTGGAACACAGTGTGGAGTTTCCTCAAAAAATTAAAAATGGAGCTGCCTTTTGACCCAGTGATCCCACTTCTAGGAATATATCCTAAGAATCCCAAAACACCAGTCAGAATGAATCTATGCACCCCTATGTTCATAGCAGTGCAATTTACAATTTGCACAAACAGCCCAAGTGCCCATTGGTAGATGAGTGGATAAAAAAGCTGTGGGACATTTACACCATGGAGTACTATGTGGTTGTGAAAAAGAAGGATCTTTTACTCTTTGAGACAGCATGGAGAGAACTGGGGGGTATTATGCTGAGTGAAATAAGCCAGTCAGAGAAAAACAAATATCACATGATCTCACTTATAAGAGGAATCTAATGAACGTAATAAACTGACGAACAAAACAGGTCCAGAGACATGGAGGCATAGAATGTACTGATATATCTCAGAGGGGAGGCATGAGAGGGAGATGGGAAGAGATTAATCAAAGAACTCATACATATATGCATAACCAATGAACACAAACAATAGTGTGATGAAGGCCTGGGGTGGGGCAGGGGCTGGGAGGAGGGGGGATTTGGGGGACATCTATAATACTGTCAACAATAAAATAAAATTTAATAATTAAAATTTAATAAGAAAATGTAAATGTGTGTAAAATGTTTGAAGGAATTATTTAGTGTGTGAAAATGATGGTCTTAACTTGCTGTACAAGCCTACAGATCTTTCTTTTCAGGGTGAACTTTGTTTTTTCCTTTTTACCAAGACAAAAATGTTGAAAAAAATAAGTTTGATTTTTTGGTAAGATAATTTATTTGGGGGTTCAAATTCCCTGTTAGACAACTTGAACTTTTTCCCTTGCCTTTAGATACATAAGTCAGTAGTCCTTCATTTGGTTAGTGATTATTACGAAGATGTGCTAGAATGCAGATACCTTGTCCAGCTCTCTGAAACAAAATAAAAATTAAAAATAAAAAAATAAAATTTTTTAAAAAGCTGTTTGATATGTAAACCTCTCAGCTCCCAGTCCTGTCCTGTCCCTCTGGCCTCCATCTACTTGCTTACTCTCATATATATATATAATTGACTTCAAAGAGAGGAAGAGAGAGGGAGAGAGAGAAACATCAACGATGAGAGAGAGGCATTGATCGGCTGCCTCCTGCACACCCCCCGCTGGAGATCGAGCCCACTCTCTTTTTTATGGGCTGCTTTCAAGCTTTGACCTCACCTATCCATGCTAAACAGTGTCACCAACTATGTTTTCAGTGGAGGAGTATTAGAGTGATCCGGTCTTAAGCATAAGTAGTTCTAGACAGAAAAATGTGTCCCATAATGTTGAAGGGTAGTGCTAAGCACTTTGAGACACATATATAAAAATGGCATGAGTCAAGATATGGGCCAGCCCTCATTCTGGTTTGGGAGAAAGTGCTAATGTACTTGAAATAGTACTGCTAATACACGATAACATGTTTTTAAAAGCAATTTATGTGCTCTGAACTATAAATGCTTCAAGGATTCAAAATAAAAGTGGTCCAGTAATGACTGTAGGGATCAAAGAAAGTTGCTTTGAATAAGTTGAGTGGCACCTAAGTATTGATATGATTTGGCTAAGCAGAGGGAACATAGGTGATTGCATGAGGTACAGTAGAAAAAATATATGCAGAGAGAAATAAATGAACACAGCACATTTGGGTGAAGACAAGGCTGCCTCTAGGGAGCAGTACAAGGTTTTAAGGCCAGACAGCTCTGGACTGAGGAGAGTTCTGAAGAGCAAAGTAAAGAACTGAAGCACATAGGGTGGAAAATAAGGAAACACTGTGTGGGATTTTGTTTGTTTCCTCATGTAAAAATGAGAAACTTGAAAAGCAAGAAAACAATCTCACCCAGCAGTTTCAGCCAATTTGAACTTCTTCGAACAAAGCAATCTCCTGTGGCTAATTATATTAGCACTTCATACTCCCAGACAACTTCACCTTTGGTACTTCCTTCACACCCCACTTTTGGAACAAAGGGACAGGAAAATCAGCTGGCTTTTCAAGATCGGGAAAACAGATCAAGGGGTTAGATCTACAACTTTCTTACTTCCAAGAACTGAGCTTCTACTGCTAGGCTGGATCTGTCCTGGGTACTCTGTTAACATTTGAAGGTCATTATAATGCCTCCCTTGTATATAACTTCTTTTACAACACTATCGCAACCATATTTTGTTTGTTTACCAGGTTTTTCTGTAACCTTATTATAGTTTAATAGACATTAGTCTCTTGATTCTAGTTGTTAAGCTCATTCATTCCTTGTGTTACGTGTTGATAGACTGTCTTCCAAAACCACAGAACTGAAGGCCAGATGCTGGTCCTTGGTGAATTTTCCAAGGCAAATGCTCCCTTGGAAAGTCTCTTGTCAGCTAAACACCTGGTATAGTGGAATAGACTGTCCAAAGCTACTAGTTACTGAGACATTAACTCACAAAACTTGGTTAAACAGGCTGTATGGTGATAATATGTTGAGTGAGACTTCCTTAAACCAGTCTGGGAAGCAAGCAAGTCTCAATAAAAGCTCTGAAGGTACGGCTCTAATCCATCTAAAACCATTAAACTGATTATCAGCTACCTCAGTTCAAATTCATTGAAATCATGATTTCCCTGAGGGTTCATAACCCATTAGTGTTTGTAACAAGATAGTAATAAATCTGCAATGGAATTTACCCAAGTAGTAGGCTATCTTCAGTATTATTGACACCCCCATCAAACACCCAGAAACCTCACCTGATCCTTGTGTGTGTGTTCGTGTGTGTTTCAATTACAGTTTATGTTCAATATTATTCTGTATTAGTTTCAGATGTACAGCATAGAACTTTACAGAGTGGTCCCCCCGATATATCAAGTACCCACTTGGCACCCATACATAGTTATGATGATAGTATTGACTATATTCCCTATGTTGTAATTTATATCTCTGTGACTATTCTGTAACTACCAATTTGTACTTCTTAATCCCTTCACCTTTTTCACCCAGTCCCCTAACCCCTTCCCCTGTCAACCCTCAGTCTACCTCACCAGATTCTTGAATTCTAAGAGTGATCGCCACACTCCACCCTGCGTTTTATATGCTTTCTCTACATCTCCAACGCAAAAAAAGAGAAAAACACACACAAATAGTTATGATCATGTTCTCAGAGCATCAATATCTTACAGAAAGATTCTTAAGACGTATTGTATTTGAGTTGCTGAAGACTTGGAGTGTTCTGTGAAATCGTGACATAGCCCCTGGGATGATTTGGGCCAGGCACCGGGCACTTGCCTTTGCTGGTAAGCCAAAGGTACGGCTTGCCTTCTTGGGAGTGTTCTCTCTCCTTTTGGAACAGATTTAGCGAAGCAGTCGATTTTTCCTTGGCTAAGGCTGGAATGTCTATGGAAGATCCAGAGGGAAAACGCTCTCCTGGAAGTGTCAGGGGAAGGTTCGGTGTCTCACATTTGGTGAGAGTCCTGAACCCACCTTCCCAGAAACCTTCCATGCCCCCCCCCCTCAGACAGAAGGAGAGGGGAGCAGGGAGATGGAACTCCTCGCATAGGCTGAAAAAAGAAAAAGGTCTGGGCCACCGAGGGGATGGGAGCGAAGACCTTGCGGGGAGACGCGAGGTCAGGAACTTCGGGGTCTGCTCTGGTACAGCTGAATGACGCCAGCCTTGTGCAAGTCTTCCCACAGCCTGGCCTCCAGCAGCAGATCGTGGTTGGAATAAAACTGCAGTGGCTTCTTTTTCCGGTCAAAATAGTGTTCCGAAAACGCCCTGTAGTTTTCCGTGATAAATCCATAGGCACTGACCTGGTCACAGGTGTGCAAAGCCGCCAGCAGCATCAGGGCCCCGGTGCTCGGCATGTATATGCCCTCCGTCCGCCCGTCACTCAGGCTCGAGTTCAGAAACCTCAGGGTCAGGTACTGGATGAACTTGGGGTGCAGCAGCTTGAACTTACCTGCAGGGGCGCCCGGCCCAAAGTAGGCCTGAGGCCTGTCCCCCTTGTCTTCGCCCTCGGGGACAGGCACCCCCAGAAGGGCCGACCGCAGCATGAGGAGGTCGCGCAGGCCGGTGGGAATGAAGACGTAGCTCAGGCCGGGCCCCCGGGGCACCGCGAGGAAGCCCAGGTGCCGGTACCTGCGCAGGGAGCTCTTCATGGTGTTCACCGTGAAGCCGTAGAAGGAGGTCCTGGTGCCCACGTCGCTCTCGAAGCCTTCGGTCACCGCGCCGTTGACCCTGAAGACGTAGTCGTGGCCGTCGATGCGGCGGCCCTGGCGCGAGCCGTTGAGGATGCCGCCGTTGGCCACCACGGCGCAGCGCACGCAGCGCGCGCCCGGCGCGGCCGCCAGGAGCCGCGCGCTCTCGCCGCCCCGCAGCAGGCGCAGCGTGGAGGCCACGGCCTCGCGCGACAGGCCGCTCCAGCCGTAGGGCCCCTGGAGCTGGCTCAGGTCGTCCCAGAGCTGCGGCGTGAGCAGGCCGGCCCACAGCAGCACCGGGGCGGACAGGTCCACCAGGCGCTGGAAGCGCGGGAGGCGCTGCAGCGCCGCGGCCCGGGGGCGCGGGCAGGCCTGGGGGCGCGCCGCCGCCTCGGGCCCCGCCGCCAGGTACCAGGAGCCCAGGAGCCCGGCGCCCGCGGCCAGCAGCAGCAGCCAGAGCCCCGGGAGCCACCTGCCCAGCATCCTGCGGCCGCGCCGGGCTGGGCCCCGCCAGCGCCCCGCGCCGCCTGCGCTCCGTCACAATCCCGCCCGCGGGGGCGCGGGGCACCGGGGGGCGCGGGGCACCGGGGGCGTCCGCGGGCGGCGGAGGAAACAGGCTCAGAGGCCCCGGCGCTCGCCCGGCGGGTCCGGGCTCGGTTAGTTCTAACACCGGCCCGTGTCTCTCTCTGGCATCCAGATTAATGAATTGTCCTTCTCCAAACGTATGTATTCAGGGTGCAGAGTAGCCCATTTACTGGGAAGGTGATGCGCACGATTATTCTATAATAATAATAATAATAATAATAATAATAAAATTCCTTAAGCCTTAACTAAATGTTAAAATCTACGCAAGAACAGTTGCAAATGTTGCGCTTTGTCTCTCTATGGCCGATTCCCTTTGCTGTTCCCCATTGTTGTTTACGAAATGCGGATTTTAAAACAGAAATGGAAACGCCTGAACCCCTTTGTATGTCTGATTGAGTTCATCCCATATAAAAAGGCAACTGATCGGTACCATATATGGAAAGAGGCAGCACGCGGCAGTCTCCCACTTTAATAAATTATCTGGATTAACAATTCAAAAATATTTTTCATATCTTATCTGCCTTAGGTGATACTCTAAATCATTTCCATGAGTCTTGGAGAGGCTTAAACATGAGGAATAATTTTCATTTACTTTTACTTTTTCTGTTGTTGAGTATTTTGTTCACCTCAACTGTTGAGAAGACAGAAGAACAGTAGATGAATGTCTCCATCTAGAGCCTGTTTAGGAAAAATGTAATAGCTAAAACGAAATCATTCTGTATTCTGATGCTGGGCTGCCATGCAACAACTCATCAGTGTGTCGGGAGGAACCGTCAAGGATGAGACTAACTTGTTTGGAATGGACACTGTGTGGCCAGGTTTATATCCCCCAGGATGCTGGTTTAGTTTCTATTCATGTGCCCTAAGATTGCTGGGCACAAAGTAATTCAGAGCTTTATAGCTCAAATGAACCAAATGGCACCGTAACGTCTGTCTGCGCCTGATAACATCTCTGCATAAGTAGTAAATGAAGAATTTGGAGTCTGTGTGGTAGATTCCATCATAGAAATAGGCAAAGGGTACATCGGAAAGAAAAGAAATGGCACTTAAGCCAGACTTAGCAGTTCAAGGAGAGTCTCCTGAATACGCTGATATAGGAATTAAACCATAAAAGGCTATTTTTATTTTTTAATGATAATTTTATTTAATTTGTCTTTGTGTGATTTTTTTATTTTAGTTATAAATATTCACACACCCTCATTCCATCTCTTCCTTCATCTTACTCTATCAATTATTCATCCCCTATCTCCTTTTTATAATCTCTACTTTTTTTTTTTCCATTTCTATTAGCACCTTCCCCTTGGCTTCTGACTCATTCTCAGTTTTTCTTTTACTTATTTGAGTTGTCAGTCTTTTTGGCATTGTTCATACTCCCACCTGCTAGAAATTCTCTCTTCCCTGGTCCCCACTGCACTAAACTGTAACAGGTGCTGTTAATGTTTCTTCCATAGCTCTTAAGCACTTATCCTTTCCGCGCATGACAGCCCAGACTTACTGTCACCAGCACCAGATACTCTAGCCTGAGAGTTCTCTGGCCACTGGAACCCACTCAATGCTCATGTGACAGGCCTACAGTGTCAGGGAATTAACAACCCCTGAGAACCACCCCAATGACTAACATCAATTGCTATACAGATACTTCAACCCCTGCACCCCAGAGGCAAGACAATTTTACAACACATATCTGTACTGGGTCTCAGAGTTCCACAGTGAAGTTGAGCTTCAGTTGCTCACATTTGTAAACTGCTCCATAAAGCAACCTTTACTGGGTTTCCTCTCTTCCCTGTCTCACCTCTTCACTCATCTACTGGTACTTCCTAGGGTCATTCCAAATAAATGTCCTGCACTCAAACCTTGTCTTGGGGTTTTCATAAAGACAAAATTTTAATTCCCTAATATTCCCTGAATATTCCCTGAATATTTCTTTTCAGTACTTTTTCCTGTCACAGAGACTCTTTAAATGTTAAGGATTCTAAGGTTCCCCTCTTTGGTAGAGCTCATCTGCATTCCTGTTTTTATTTACCATCTATAGGTTGATTCTTAAATCAGTTTCTATAGCTCTGGTACAACTTTCAAAGACCTAACTTCACTAGGATGTTTCTGATTCATACAAAATTATGAACTCTTTGAGGACTTGCCTATCGTTTTTTATTTCTTTATTTCCAAACTTTAAAATAGTATCTGACATGCCATATATATTGAGTAAATGATATTTGAATTGTTTAGAAGATGAAAGTACAGAAGAAATGTCAATTTATTTCATACAGGCCATAGTAGAATCATTCCATGCCTACATAGTAACAAAAGAACATCTGCTTGGTCAATTTATACAAAAAATATATTCAAATCTGTAAAGCAGAAGCAAATTGTACCTTGTTGGAGCATTGTAGCCTAAGTAGCCAGCTGACTGAGCTGTTCATGCTCTAACAGAATGTATTGACAAATTCAACAATTTGAGTATTAAGGACTGAAAAATCAGTATTTAATGTCTGTAGCTTTTATTCCCCTTTCAATTAATCAGCTATTCAAAAGCTACCTTGCTCTGCTGAGTCCAATTTGTCTAGATTTCAGGAGATCTGATAACCACCAGGAACTACATTTCTTATGTTTAAAATAAACTGGAGCACCAGCAAGTCCATTTAGGAAATGGAAGGCTGCCAGATAGAGTACCCAGATCCACTACTGACAATAGCTATTTGATTAATGCTAATAAAGTATTTCATGGGTAAGAGCTAAGGTTGTGTGCAAGAAAATAGGCCCGTTTTTGCTAAGAACCCTTTAAAGAATCATCCTCTAGAATAGCAGAATGTCCATGTTAATCGCAATTTAAGTTGACTGCTTATTTCACAGGTGAAGTTGAAATCCAGAGATACGCAGCAACTTTTTCTAGACCACAGCAAAAGTGATAAGCTGAGATCAAGATATCACTTGCATGGTTTAGAGCCAGATGTTCTGCCACCTCATTTGTATATTGCTTCAAAAGTGCAATGGCAAAGAAATATTTAATGGCTTTGCAACTGCTTCAACATACAGGGCAGAATTTGTTAGAATTAGAAAAAAAAATCAGACCTGGAAGAGAATCTAATGATTATTAGGTACAACTCTTTTTCCTATTAAACATGTCCAATCTATAATATCTAAAAAGCAGTTTTTAGCCTGGCCAGGCGTGGCTCAGTGGTTGAGCTTTGACCTAGGATCGAGGCTATCGGTTCGATTCCTGGTCAGGGCACATGCCCGGGTTGCGGGCTGCAGCCGATCAATGGCTCTCTTGTCGTTGACGTTTCTCTCTCTCTCTCCCTCTCCTTTCCTCTCTCTGAAATCAATAAAGATATATTTTTTAAAATAAAATAAAAAGTTTTTAGTTTCCAGTATAATGTACAAAAAGTGTAGTATCATCATTTCTGTTTTTACAAGAAAAGAAAAGCTGAACAAACTGAAAATCCACAACTCTTCTTAAATCCATGAGAGAAATGAAGTGACAGGGCAAACCACTGACATGAAAAGTGGAGAGGCAGGTGAATACAGATAATCACAGCTTACCAAGAGCAGAAGCTGCTGTGCCTGTTAGGAACACTTAAGTGGTGATTAAATAATTGCTGAAGATGAAGCATTGGCCAGCTTGAGAGATAAGAACCCCTGGGGACCCAACCTCAAGTTTACCAGCCAAGAGCTGCACTGAGTTCTCACTCTAAAGATCGGAGAAAAATCGATTTATGTTTCTGACAGAGGAAGTGAGAAAGTAACGTTTTTTACATAAGCTCTGAATACTTTGTTCTTTATAACAACCGCCAATCTGCAAGGGAAACTACCTGAGCCTAACCAAGTAGGGTTTTCTAGAGCCTAACCACCCTGGGTGAAAGAAATTATCCAACTCTAGCCTGGCCACTTGGCTCAGTGGTTGAGCATTGACCCATGAACTAGGAGGTCACCAGTTAAATTCCCCGGTTCAATTCCCCATCAGGGCACATGCTCAGGTTCAGGGGCATGTGGGAGGCAGCCTTTCCATGACGTTTCTCTCTCATCGATGTTTCTCTCTCTATTCCTCTCCTTTTCTCTCTAAAATCAATAAAAAAACATATTTACAAATAGAAATTATCGAACTCCAGCCTCATCTTGCATTCTTGTCTTACCTAAGGAGAGAGGGGTAATCTGAGAAGCACCAGTAAAAGTCACAGCCCAGAGACACAGGTTGATAAAAGACTGAGACCTAATCATAGAATTAGAGAATATTTCCCCTCCCGTATATCTTACCAGTACACCAATAGGTCTCCTGTCTAACAGGAGATAACAGTTGAAACAGTGGCAAGGTGTGGATTCTATTTAAGAAGGAGCCTCTAGAGAAACCCAGGACAACAGGGAAGACAAAAACAAGAAATAAAGGAAAGTTTAGCCTCTGACACCACAGCTACAGAAACAGTAAACACAGCCTTACTCTTTGCCAGATAAGCATTGTCATACTAAAGGCCTATTTGCCTCAGTCCCATTAACCTAGTACATCAGGTCTAACGTTCAACAGAAACTTATAAGACATGCTAAGAAACAAAAATACAATCTGAAGAGACAAAGGAAGCATGAAAACTGGACTCAAATATAGCAGAATTTTGGAATTATTGGACCAGCAATTTAAAATAACTGGGGTTAACATGCAAAATGGCTCTTGTGGAAAAAGTGGACAACATGCAAGGACAGATGGGTAATGTAAGCAGAAAGATGGAAACTCTAAGAGAGGAAATGCTAAAAATAAAAAAAACACTGCAACAGAAATAAAGAATTCCTTTGGTGGGCTCACCAGTAGCCTGAAATGGCCAAGGAAAGAATCAGGAAGCTTGAATATATGTCAATAGGAACTTCCCAGACTAAACAGCAAAAAGGATAAGAAAAATTAGGAACAAAACAGTTGAGAACCGTGGGATCATTACAAAAGGTGTAATATTCAGAAAGAGACCACAATTCAGAAAAATAATAGCTACAATTATAATAGATGAGAATTTTCTAAAAATAATGACAGGTACCAAACCACAGGTCCAGGAAGCTCGGAGATCAAGCAAAACAAATGTTACAAACTCTATAACTAAGCATACTATATCCCAACTGCATTAAAGAAAATCTTGAAGGAAACTGGGGCTGCGAGTTGGGTGGGAGAGGGGAGGGGGGGAAACCCTACCTGTAGAGAAACATAGATCAGAATCACTGTGGACGTCCTATCCAAAGCCATGCCAGCAAGCAGAGGGCGAAGTGAAACATTTAAAGTACTGAAAGAGAAAAAAAAAACCTTTAATTCTGTATCCAGTGAAATGATTCTTTAACAGTGAAGGAAAAATAAAACTTTCTGAGACAGAAGAAAAAAAAATTTTGCCAGTAGGCCTGCTTTGCAGAAATGTTTTAAAAAAATTTAAAAAGTTCTTCAAAGAGAAGAAAAAGTATATCACTCAAAAACTCTGATCTACCTAAGGAAAGGGGAAGCATTGGAAAATGATTAAGTAAAGGTAAAATAAAAACTTTTTTTTTTTTTTAATTGATTCAACAGACAACAGTTTGTTGAAAATAATCATAGCAACAAGGTATTGGCTGATTATAACTTATGAATAAGTGAAATGGATACGGCAATGCAATAAGGACCAGGAGGGAGGCATTGGAAATTTCCTGTTAGAAGATACATGCACAACTCATGAAATGGTATAGTGTAATTTGCAAGTAGACAGAGTAATTGCAAATGTCTATTACCAACTCTAGGGCAACCATTAAGATAATTTTAAAAAGAAGTGTAATTGGTATGCTAAGAGAAGAAAGAAAAGGGAATCATATAAAATTCTCACTTAAAACCAAAAATAAAAAAGAGTGAATGACACAAAGAAAAACAGTGAAGAAGAAGAATGAATAGAAAACTATTACAGACATGGTAGATATTAATCCAACTATATCAATAGCCATTTTAAATGTGACTAGCTAAAAGACAGACTGTTTGAGTAAAAAAATAAGACTTGTCTATGTGCTGTTTACAAGAAATCCACTTTAAACCTAAAAACACAGAGATTAAATAAAAGTAAAGGGATGGATAAAAATAAACCACATCGACACTCACCAAAGGAAGCTGGAGTAGCTGTACTAATTTCAGACAAAGATTTCAGTGCTAGGAATATTCTCAGGGATAGAGGACAATCCATAATGATGAAGGGGTCAATTCACCAAGAAGATTTAATCCTTACTGTGTATCCACCTAACAAGAAAGCATCAAAATACAGGAGGCAAAAACTGATAGAACTTCAAGGAGAAATAGATGAAGGCTCTATTATAGTTGGAGACAGACCCGGCAGACAGAAAATCAGTAAAGATAAAATTGAACTGACCAGCACTATCAATTACAAAGCATAACTCAGAGATATTGCAGGCTCAGTCCCAGACCACCGCAATAAAGCAAATATCACAATAAAGCAAGTCACATGCTTTTTTCTTCCAGTGCATATATAAAACTTATGTTTACACTATAATGTAATTTATTATGTGTTCAATAGCAATATGTTTTTAAAATGTGTGTACCTTAATTTAAAAAAATATTGCTAAAAAAAATGCTAACCGTCATCTGAGTCTATTGGAAAAATGATGCCAATAGACTTGGTCAAAGCAGGGTTGCCACAAACGTTCAATTTGTAAAAAATGCAATATCTGCAAAGTGCAATGAAGCAAAACACAATAAAACAAGTTATGCCTGTAATTGGATCTAAATGACATTTATAGAATACTTTATCCAGCACATTCTTCTCAAGATCCCATGGATCATTCACCAAGATAAACCACATTCTGGGCCGTAAAACACACCGTAACAAATTCAAAGAGTTGAAATCATAAGACCACAAATTAAGCTAGAAAATAACAGAACAATAACTTGAAAAATTCTAAAATATTTGAAGGTTAAACAACACAATGGATCAAGAAGAAATCTTGAAAATTTTTTAATTTATAACTAAATCAAAATGAAAAAAACAACTTATCAAAATGCAGTAAAAGCAGTACTTAAAGGGAAATATATGACATAGTAAATGCATATACTGGAATAAAAGAAGCATCGAAAATAAATACTCTAAGCTTCCACGTTAGGAAACTAAAAAACAGAGAAGAGCATATTACATCCAAAGTAATCAGAAGAAAATAAATTATAAAAATCAGAGCGGAAATCAATAAAATGGAAAACACTATCTTAAGTGTCCTTATAAGAGAGGGGAAAATCGAGTTTTGAGAGACACACCAAGGAGACACAAGAGGGGAAGGCATGAAGCCTAGAGATGATCCTCAGCTCACCAGAGGCTGGAAGAGGCCAGGAACAGATTCCCCTACAGGCTCCAGAGAGAATGTGTCCCTGTTGACACCTTAATTTTGGACTTTGGGCCTCCAGAACTGTGGGCGAATAAGTTTCTGTTACTTTAAGCTACCAGTTTTGTGGTAATTTGTTATATTCAGCCATAGGAAACTAACACAATATTCAACAACTAGTTTCTTGAGCAAAATCCCCAAAGAAAATACCAGTTCACCGAATATCAGCTAATGGCATCAAGATATAGGAAATCATTTAAGCTGAATTGTCAACCTAAATGACAAATACTGGCCTTGTCAGGATATTCCAGAAATTCTAAGTAGTTTTCTCATAATGAGTTGTTGTTGTTGTTGTTTTAAATCAAGTAGCTTTGATAAATGTGCTTGCTTTTAAAAAAAAAAAAAAGTATATTGATTACACTAAATCGGCTCTTGGAAAGTCCATCTATTGTTTGAGTCCAGTCAAACTATACACACTGTTTATAATATGCTTGAATGTGGATAAAAGGAGGGTGAATTCACACCGATTCTGAAGGTATTGCCAGCCAACTCAAATAAACTGACTTACACAGCCCTTTGTTTGCAGCTCTGCATTAATATATTTGTAACTGATCCCTATACTACATATTCTCCTATCTGGACACTCTCTTTGTCATAAGAGAAAATCAGAAAACTCTGTTTCCCTTCCTACTCCAGTCATCAAAACTTCCATACTTAGCATTTCCAAGTCTTATCATTTTGTTCTTATTGAAATTTTCTCACACTTCAAGGTCTGGCTCAAAGTCACGGGTATTTTGAAATTCACACAGTTTTCACTGTTTCTTAGTTCATGTTAATGAGGTCTCTTTTTAGAAGGGAGTTCATCTTGTCTGGAAGTATATTTATTTCATGTATAACTATTTATCTTTCCCAACAGGCTCATGATTTTAAATTTTCATAGGGGGAGATCCTACAGAATGATCTGGAAAATCTTGTTTGCAGTTCATCCTCTGTGTCTACCCCTCTCCTTGAAATTTTGATTCAGTAGGTGGCTAATGAGAATGAGTTCCTCAAGTAGCCCTGAAATTCCTCCTTTTCCACTCCTTTACTTTCAACTTTATTTGCCTAGCATATAAACATTTTGCCTGAATCAAAACAGGCATTCAGTATATGCCTAAGGTACTGAATTAACACACACCAATGAATTTTATACTACAGATTGATTTTTGTGCTAACAGACTCTAAGGAAAAATAATATAAGGCCTGTGACCTTAGAGAACCTAGATTTTAAATTAGTTGCTGTTATATTTTTGAGGTTACAGAGCCCTTTGGAAATTGTATCAAGGTTATAAATTCATATTTTTGTATTAGCAAGTACACAAAGTTTGCATGTAATTCAGAGGATTTGTAGTGTTTTGAAAATCATCTTTGAACCCTCTAGGGACCCAAGGGCCTCCAGATAGAAGCCATGTGAAAGCATAATGCAGAAGATAGCATTACATGAAGGACACTGTAAATATCCACTTAAGTAATTCATTCATTAACTAATGAACTGTCTTATGAATGCTATATAAAATATGCATTAATCTCCTGAGTTACCAGCACCTATCCCTAGATTTTGAGTTGAAATCATACAGGATACATGTGTTTTTCTATAACCAGTGCTTTGGTACCTCGGCCTGTGACATATTACAGATTAAGTATATTTATAAAAAAACAACACAAAAGGAAAATTACACAAGCAAAAAATCAGAACTAAAATTTTATTTCTTTGGGTAAAACAAAACCAAAAATGGCCAATCTTATCATCCTGAAAAATGTAAATCCTCAATTATCCTCCTGTCACTGCTCCAAGTTCCCAAAGAAAATAAAGACAATCATCAAGGCAAAATTATTTTGTTTATTTAAAGGAAAAATTTTCCTCAGACAGTATCAGAATTTCTTGGGTAATTAGGCAAAGCTCCACAGAGCTATCAACACTTTGGCCGAAAAAGAATAAACCTAGAAGTAAAATCAAAAGCCAGCTCTTTGACGTTGTCCAGACACATTTTCCCCCCTAGACCACACCCAATTCTCAGTCTTCTGATCTAAACTCAGCATCTTAAGGCTGAAAACAATTCCGGAGTAAAGGATGTAGGAAAGAGGGGGCCTCACTAAAGACCTGTACCTGTAGGACTAAGGTACTCTTCACGCCTCCTTTCCTTGGGAGGGGCTATGATTCTCATTGCCTCTCTAAGCACTTCCTTCTAAGCTAAAAGACTCTGAAGCCTTTTAATACTCACCTGTAGGGAAGAAAGAGAAGACACCATAGAGGCAAATTCCAAAAGGTTCCAAAGAGGAACACTTCACCCACGGGCTCAGAACATTGACCCTTCCCAACATCACATGACTGGCTCCAGCACAGCTAAATGGTTCCGTAATGATCCTTAAACTTGTACTTAAGAGAAAGGACTAGTGAAGAGCCTTAAACCTAATGATTGCCAAGCATCTACCCAGTACCATCCACCCACAGAGAGCTGAAATTGAAATCTAGACATTTGGATAACCAGCCCAGTGATATTTCTATCCCGTACAAACTTTAGTTTTAAGCATTTTTTCATTACAAGAGATGAAATACATTATCATCAGGGGAATAATAGCCATTCCAGGAAAAAACTTTATCTTCAGCTAGATATTCCTTAGCACTGCAACTCATTCCTCTGTACCCACAGATCTTAGATGTTCACCTTTAAGTAGCATTTATTTAACCTTGTACTCTTCTACCAATTAGAAGTAGGACTACTATAGGACAGCATTTATATCTGGTTCATTTTAGAGTATTTACTACTGCATTTTGCACTTACTAGAAATTGAGTAAACTGCTGTAACCTCTGTAAGTGTGTCTTCTGGCCGGCCTTAATAGCTGATACCTGTCACATCCCTCCGCCTGCCTGAACAACTCATAAAGACTGGGAAACCTCAACCAAAACAAAATATTTCCCGAATACAATTAACTGGTTTAACTGCTTTATTTTTAAATGAGTACTATGGTGATGTACTTATAAATCTAAACCACATAGAGGTTGAACACTGCTTTCCAAAGCATTTAAAACATTACAGATTATATATTGCTCAAACATTAAATATTTGACATGTAGATTTTAGAGTCAATTTTTCTGTTTCGCTTAAGAACATTTGGTGAAATAGATATACTGTCAAGGTCAGGAGGAAAGAGAGACAAAAAAACAAACAACAAAACCAGCCTCTCATCCTGCAAAGACCATCTAAGTCAGAACACAGAGATCTTCCATAGTCTTTGGATACAAGTTCACTTTTTAACACATGCATGCCCTTGGCAAAAACATCCAACAAGACAAAAGTGCACAAAGTAAACGTGAATTGCCTTCCTCATTCCTCAACACCATTCCCCAGAGGAAAACACACATAAAGCTGTTTGCTTGAAACCTTTCCTGGTTCTCCCATAAAAGTTAATCTCACCTAGCATACAAAAAAACAACCTTGGAGGCAATTCTGACATTTCTGCCCCAGCCTCAGTCAGAGGCAAGATTTACCTGGAAGTCTCCGATCCATCTTTCACTATAATCTAGCAAGTAAACCAAGGGTCAGCCGTGGCCAGCCATTCAACACTGAACAGATCAATATTATAGATATTATAAATTAGTCACTGTCCTGAAGAAGGTTCTATCAGTCGTTGTACAATTATCCATTGAGTTCCCTGAATATTCACTGAATGAAACTAGACTTTATATGTGCAAAATACAAGAAAGGTTTCTGTTTCTGAGTGATCTGCCTCTCAGATACTCTGTCTGGGTTTTGGGAACCCCCTCAACTCCCACCCTTGCTGTAACCTCCGTAAGTGTCACTTCTTGCCAACTTTAATAGCTGATACCTGTCACATCCCTCCGCCTGCCTGAACAACTCTTATAAAGCAATTTGAAGGTCCAAACTACATGACTGGTGCTCTTTTTGTAAATGCAATGGTTTATTGATAAGACGCTGGCTGAGAAGGTTGGCAATTAAGGTAGTCTTCTGAGTCTCTCCTCATGGACCATGACCCCTATGAGCTGTCTTCCTATCTCAGGAGTAAGTCAGTCTCTCACAGGTTTGCCCAGTCCTAAATTTTCTACTTAGGAAGTATAAGGGGTTGGAAGAAATCAAGTGTGGCTTCCCTCCTGCTGACCATAAGGAACACACTGCTACAATCACTTCAAATGGCCCACAGGATATTTTCTTTGACAGGTGGTTTTATTATTTCACTCCAGCATGTATCTGAAGGCGCTTGGTTTCCCCTCTCAGACCTTTCAGCTAACTCCAGCCTTCACAGATACACAATGTTACTTTAGCAAGGCTGTAAATGACTCCTGAGCCTACACAAGACAATAGGACATATTTGCTGAGCTACTTAAACATTTCCTCATACAGTGACTAGATACTAGTACCCATTTGAAAACCATGTCAGTGTCATAAAGGCTGCCCTGGAAATCAGTGTCGCTAATCTCACATGGTCATTGACCATGTTGAGACATCACCAAGGCAAATCTGTTGAATGAAAGAAATGATCAACAACATTCTCTGGATTGAAGCAACGTTTTTCTTTACTTCTCTTTTGTTTGTTTGTTTGTTTGTTACTTTTCCACAGCCACAATTCAAAATTTAAATGACTAGAAGTAAAAGAAAGCAGACACTTGTCACCACATGCCATTTGCCACATTCCAAGAGCCCATCAGCTCCATTAAATACTCTGATTGGCTGCTTCATACAAAAGCTCCAGGAATAGCTTTTATATTGATCTGAGTTAACTCCAATTTGGTGAGTTTTCACAGGCAGTCATTCTTGTGAGCGTATCAGTAATTGATATGTCATAGTTATTTTCCTCACCTTCCAGAACTTTTTTCCAAGGCCATCAGACAAAGACTTATCTATTGAATTCCAAATCTCATTAGAACATCAAGCTTTGCAGCCCAGGAAAGATTGTCACTATCAACAGAACAACAGGTGCCAAAAAGAAAGACCCTTTATTTGTTACCTCATTTCATAGAGTTCCCCAACTCTTTCTACCATCATTACACTCAAACCACACACACCATTTTCCAGTTCTGCTAACATATACTAATATCAAGACACCTTGTGCCTAGGCTGCTGGTGGGTGAGAGAAGACTTAGGCTTCTGGGGCCATGAGGATTCCAACTAATACTAAAACCTCTCTTGGTTGAGGTCCCTATAGATATGACCAGTGCACTTTCTGATATCCCACCAATTTCAGGCACATCTTAGCCTTTCTTCTTCCTCTGAGGCCCATAAAAATATATTGGAGAGCCCTGGCCGGTGTGGCTCAGTGGGTTGTCTGTGCACCAAAAGATTGTGGGTTCGATTCCCAGTCAGGGCACATACCCGGGTTGCAGGTTCAATCCCTGGTAAGGGCTTGTGCAGGAGGCAACCAACTGATGTTTCTCTCCCTCTCTCTCCCTCTCTCTCTCTCTCTCTCTCTCTCTCAAATCAATTTAAAAATATATTGGAGAAAGCTATGCTGCTTAAGGATAAGGTCCAGTCCTTCTACCCCCATTGTTTATAGGATTTTTTAACATGTAAAATCACTTTGTAAAACTGAGAAGAGTGTCTTCTTTGAGGATCTCTCAATTTTTTCTTCCTTCTGTTTTGGAGCCTCCGGTTCTCTCTGATCAGATCATTTGGAACCACCACAGAGCCTTGTCTCTGACAGGTCACTCTCTATTCTTTATTCATTGACAGAATAACCTTTACTTGAATAAGAGAAAACTATGAACATCAGCATTAATATCAAGATCTATAATTAAGTTGATAAGAGAAACCTTCTCTTCAGACCTTCAGATCACTTCCACTTGGCTTATACAAATACAGCCCTGACATTTTAGTTTCATCTTTACCTTGCCCTTAAACTTTGACAAGACATTACCATGTTTTAAACAGCCAGTCAAAGCTTCTCCTCTTACACATGTGTGAGCTGGGGCAAAGACAACTCTTTGAAAAAGCTGGATGCCTCGATTACAAACAAAAGGGAACAGTTATTTTTCTGCCCACTCACCAAATTGCTTCGTGGACTCATTTTTCTCTAGCCATGGCTGGGACGATCACCTAGGGTTCTGAGCTTGTTTCTTTCTCTTCCTTCCTCCCATCCTTCCTTCCTTTGCTCCTTTCTTTTTTAAAGCCAACCACAGAACTAGAGTAACTATAATTCTTGGTTTTGACCTGTTATGTCTTTATGAATGTCTTTTTATTGTGTTATATTGCATGTAGTCATTTATATTAATAATAAGTAGACGTCCAAATCCACCCAACCACAGAACTAGAATATTGCCAATAACTTACTTCTACCCTTAACCCACCCGAGCCTTGCCCAAAAGTTAGCACAACCCTGCATTGTATGCTTCTTAAATTTTTTGCCTTTATTAGTTTATCACCCAATGTATTTGCAAATATTGAAATATATTGTTTAGTTTTACTTTCTTTTCCTTATGAGAAAAGACACTATACTTACTATATGTAGTCTTCCGGGCCTTGCTTTTTTCCATGAAAGAAGAAGAAAACAGCCTTAATACCCTAACAGTTCTCTTCATGGAAAGTCTCTCTCCCAAATCTAATAGAAACCTCTCACACAGGCTGGAAGTGGGTGTTTGGCTTACACACAGGCAGAGCTGATTTTACGGTTTCTTGGCCTGTCCTTCACTAGTAATCTAGCCATTATTTTAAGATATGAGAGTACGTGACACCAGTTCTATTATTCTCAGGCATTGAGGTCTCCACTGAAATTTTAAGATCTAAAGGGTCTCTCATTTGAATATATCTCATTACCTTGCAACCTAAAAGGCTTTTTATCAAATTAAGGAGTTTGAATTCTGGTTTGACTTCTTTCATATCCATTGAAACGGAAGAAAATTGTAAGACTATGAAAGTCAATTAAAGGGGTTCATGGACCTTGCTCAGTAAGTGAGAATCACTCAGGAAGAGAGGGGGATCTCTTGCCTGGGTCAGCAGAGGACTCAGAAGTCAACAAGATGTGGAGAAATGCCAATCAAGAAGGAAGACTAGACAGGTTACCAAGGTGTACTAATGTCTCACCAAACAAAGAAGCACTGAAAGGTTTGCAGATAAAGAAACATAAAGAATTGCAGGGCCTGGTACCAAGAATGAGAAAAGGAATAGGAATATAAGTAGAAAATTGAGAAGTGAGAGACACCTGCAGCAAGCACTGGTGTCTATGCCCACTTTTACACATGTCTGAGGTTAAAGAGCCAAAGATGGAACAGGTAGTGTAACTTGTGACCCAGTTACAGTAACTGGCTTCTTCCCTCGTGCTTTTTGTTTTTTAATTTATCTTTATTGAAAGTATTACAGATGTCCCCCATTTTCCCCCATTGATCCCCTCCATCTGGCATCTGTCCCAGCCCTCCCCAGGCCTTCTCCACACTATTGTCTGTGTCCATGTGTTATGCATATATGCATATAAGTTCTCTGATTTAAGTCTTCACTTTATTCCAGTTCCAATAAATGTGGTTTGCCCTCCAAGCTTGAGTTCCTGTCTTTACTGAGTGGTTTTTCCAGTAGCCCCATGTGTTCAAGGAAATTCTCCCTTGGCCCTCCCAATCTATCCACACATTCAAGCCCATGGGAACTTGTGTCCATGTAGCTGGATTCCCTAGATTTCCATTTTGTTGTGATGCTGCACTGTGCCTTAGGCCCACCATTTTCCTCCATTGTGCATTTCTAAAATTGACAACATATTTTTTTCTACTTTTCTGATCATTCTTCTGTTGTTCACTTACCCTTGATTCTGGATCTAGTTGGTCATCAAATTCCAGTCATCCCACATAAGCCATCTTGTTACAAGTCAAGCTTTAACTACATGACATCATAAAGTATGAATTCAACATGCATTAATGCATTTATTCATTTCTTAATTCCACAAATATTTATTGACCATATACTGTGTGCCAGGCACTGATCTAGGTACTGGAAATGCATTAATGGGAAAAGGCAAAGTCCTGTTCTCACGACTGATAGTATTAAAAACTATAAAGAAATATACTTAGATGCATATATGCATGACCTATGGACACAGAAAATAGTGTGGAGAAGGCCTTGGGGGAGAGGGGAGAGGGGATCAATGGGGGAGAAACGGGGGACATCTGTAATACTTTCAACAATAAATTTAATTTTTAAAAAAACCAATAAAGAAATATAAAGAAAGTAGGGAAAAAGGAAGTCTTAGAGAGGTCCAGGCACACTTTCAGGATACAAACAATAATGGAACATGTTTTGGCTCATGACAGGTTTTTGGGAACTTTGTTTCCCTAACATAACTTTGTTTCTTACATCATGGTAGAAAAGTAGCAGGCATCTCTGATAGGACATATATGTGCAAAAGCCATTTCCTGCTCTGACCCTATCTCCCCTTTGACTCCCTCACTCCCTTCCAAAGCACCCTCTCAACTCGATGGTCCATCATCAACAAAATCAGTCTCATCTCTAAATGTTTCCTTCACCTCTTATTCTAACTGAAACCTGGATCTGCCCTGAGAACTTTCCTTCCCCAACAGTCCCCACATTGTGACTATTTCCTTCTCATAGTTTCCTACCAGAGAGCCAGGAGGTGGCTCCTAGTTATTTTTTGTCACTTGCAAACCAAAGCCTGCTACATTGTAGGGACTCTGAAAACTGTTTTTGAACACATGACTGCCTTAAACTCTTTCCTTTCAGGTCAGAAAAAGAGATCTGGAGCATATGAACTAGCCCTTTGGCTACAACCAAATTGGATTGAATCATGCACCTCCCTGGATGGGAGCAATTGGATTTCTCTCTGGGACTCTAGGAGAGGCACCCATTTGCAATGTGGAAACAAGTTGGAAGGTCATGAGGGTCATTGGGTTGTCCAGTCTACCATTTGGAGGCAGCTTTGTGAAGGCAGGTGAGTGAACAGAGAGATGCTCTGTGGAGAAAAAAGGGGGCAGAAGCGAACTAGAGACAAGAGACTATGAAGTTAGAAGGCCAGGGAAAGTGAAGGCTTGATGACTGTCCATTTTACAGAAGCACTGCAGTTCAGTTCTTTGAATCTTGAGATTCCCATATCCTGATTCATCTCTTTATTGTTGCTGTCTTGAATGGTTTTTGTTCTTTGTACCCGAACTGAGTTTTCTTGTGTGTTGGCTCTGCCCACAAGCATTGATAGCAGGCTTATATTAACTAAGTGGAAGGCTTCAGTTTTCCCAAGCCCTGCATAACCTTATAATAATAGTGGCATCTGTGGCACCTAAGCTTCAAGCCTACACCCTCATTTTCCTCTAGAGAACCTGTCCTTTCTTACAGAAGTCATCAAACTCTGTCTGGAGAGGGCCAGAGAGTAACATTTTTAACTAAGGCTTTGTGGGCCATTCTGTCTGTTCCAGCTCAATTCTGTTATTGTACCATGAGAGCATCAGTAAATAATGTGTAAACAAATGGAGTTGGTTGTGTGCCAACAAAACTTTATTTATGGACATTGAAATTTAATTTCATATAATGTTCATGTGCTATAAAACATTATTCTTCATTTACTTGCAACCACTTAAACAAGTAAAAGAAAAATGAAAACAATTTTAGCTCACAGGTCTTATAAAAACAAGTGGAGGTTTGGACTTGGATTATGGGCTATAGTTTGCCAACCCCTGTAATCTATAGAACAGGGAATACCAGATCATTGTGATCAATTTTACCTCCTTCTAATTCCAACTTTAGACGCCATCCTTTTGTATCCTTCTAAACATTTTGAAATAACTTTAATAAATATTTAGGGGGCAACATAGTATTAAGGATAAGAGTACGTGGTTGGAGTCAGGCTACCTGAGTTCAGAGGCTGACTCTGCTATTGATTAGCTGTGTGATCTAGGGAATAGTAATGAACTTCTCTAATATCTTCAGTTTCTTCATCAGTAAAGTGAGGATAATAATAGTACCCGTCTTCTAGGATTAATGTGACATTTAAATGTAATAGTGTTTGTAGAGTCCCTGGAATGTTGACCCGGCACCAATAATTTATAAGTTGCTAGTACAGATGTTAAACATTCTACATTTCTTCCCTTACCAACTTTTTTTTCAATATTCTCACTTCTTTATTAATTCTAGTGCATCCTTCCTGGAAGCATTTGTTCCATAGCATATTAATAGGAAGCAGAAAGTGCTTCATCGTCAAGGCAGATTGTAAACTTCTGGGCTAAATAACATTAAATCGTACCCTTCTCTGTGCTTTTGGTTTTTGGAGAAATATGTCAGAATTTCTCAGTTACCTAAATGATGTTGATTTTAAACCAACAAGAGAGGATAGAATATCAAATGTTCCCGAACTTATTTGGACATGGAAACCTAAACTTGAGTATCTTAAAACATGCTTTGGGAAATGCTGTCCCAGTGGTTCCTGAACAACACTCATCACTTTAATAGCGATGTATGAATCTTATTGGCATTCCTCTCCTTGGCATTTGATAGAGTTTCTTTTTTTCTTGTTTCCTGAAGCTCTTTTCTCTTTTCCTGGGTCCTCTTAGAGCATGTCCTCCTGATTCTTCCAGTGTCCAACGTTGCTTCTCAAGCTCCTTTGCTGAGTTTTCTACTTCTGTGCAGCCTTCAAACTCTTGCCCTTGCCCATCTTCTTCTCTCTCTCTCTCTTTTTTAAATATATCTTTATTGATTTCAGAGAGAGGGAGAGAGAGAGATAGAAACATCAATGATGAGAGAGTCATTGATCGGCTGCCTAGCCCACAATCCAGCATTTGCCCTGACCAGGAATAGAGCCTTGATCGCCTGGATCCTAGGTCGACACTCAACTGCTGAGCCATGCCCAGCTGGGCCATCTTCTTCTCAATGATTTCATTCAGTCTCAGAGTTTTAACCTGTATTAAGACTCCCACATCCATCTCTCTAGACCGCACCTTCCTCCTGATCCTAAACCATATAACTAGCTGCCTGATGAGAGATGTTCGTGCATTCAAAGCTAAACTCAATATTTTTGGCCAAGGACTTTGATAATCTATCTCAGTATCACTACAAAAGCAGAACTCTGATAGTAATCCCTGCACTATTTCTTCTAACTCAACCCACACATTTTAATAAGTATATTATTCCTGTCCATTCTATCTCAACTGTTTTCAGAGTTCTCCTCTCCTTTCTCTTCTATCTCTTTATCTACTGCTTCTTTTACCTCTGTTTCCCACCTCCAGGTTGATAACCCTAAAATCTATTCATCATTCTACTGATCAGTTGATCTTTATAAATGCAAATCTGATCTGGTTACTTCTTTAGTAGTTCCAGATTTTCTACATGATGTAGGCCAAGCAACTCAGAGTGATACACAAGGTTGTTAATTATCTCACTCCCAACTACCACTACACTCTTACCACTCAACACGACCTTCCATATACCCTGTACAGTTTTTATAGTGCACCATCATTCTGTTCTATTTTCTAGAACACCTGCCCCCAAAACACTTTCTTAGTTTGTGTTCTCTCAGAAGCAGACTCTAAGAAAAGAATTCTTATTGTTGGAAAAAATTATACAACTCTATGAAATGGAGCCCTGGCCCATGTGGCTCAGTTGGTTGGGCATCGTACCCTGCACTGAAGGGTTGCCGGTTCGATTCCCAATCAGGATGCATACCCAGGTTGTGAACTTGGTCCCCTGTGGGGGGTGGGCATTCCTCTCTCTCTAAAAATTAATAAAAATATTTTTTTAAAAAGAAAGTCTATGAAATGGAAAACAAACAAAAAGACTACTGAGTGCCTTATCTAGCACACCCTCCCAGTTATCTCTACTTTTTCATTGTCTTTGAACTATTTCACAACTCTGTAAGTTGTAGAAAACTGTTATCAATGCAAATGGTTCTTTTCTCAACACACATAAATTATGTCAAGTGGAATGCAATGATTATTGTCCCATAGATATTGACCAGTTCTCCCAGTTTTACACAGATTTGTAAATTTATTTCACAACATTCATATGTTGTGGTTTGAGTTCTCCTTTGAGTAAGGTTGTCATATTTAGCAAATCAAGCTAACAAGATGCCTGGTTATATATGAATTTAAAATAAACAGTTATTTTTTAGCATAAGTATGGTCTCATTCAAAATTTTAGATATACTTACACTGAAAAATTACAAGTTGTTTATCTGAAAGTCAAATTTAACTGAGCATCCTATATTTTATCTGGCAATTCTACCTTTGATTCAGTTGTGACATCTTACCAGTTCTGTCATTTTTTTCATTAATTAATAAGTAAAATAAAATCATTGATATGTATTTATTTTACAACTCTATGAGAGTCTTGATTTTACTTTTAAAAAATCATCTCATAGCAGCATACAAGTAGTTTATTTGGGTAGTGGGGAAATAAAGAAGTGAGACAAGGTAGGGAAGTCAGCTTATAAATACACTTTATAAAGCCAGTTACTACTGTGGGTGACTGCAGTTAACTCTCCCTGGGGCACTCCCAGTCTGTACACATCCCTCAGAGTTATCTCAGCTCTGGGTAAGGAGGGTGAAGGATTTATCCACCAACTGCTGTACTTAACACTCTATCCCAGACCTTGCTTTTGATCATAGACCATATATCTATGATTGAGGGATGTTTGCAAGGGAGGGGTTAATTCCCAGGCTGTTCAGCTTATTGTGAATGTGGCCAAGAGCAGCTCCAATAACACTGGAGCCAGTCTGCACTGATGGTGTAAACACACAAAAATATAGGCAGGTTACCAACAGCTTCAGTTGCACTGGCCAAATGTACACATTCTTCAAGATAATCACAAATGCCACCTTCCCTATTACACTTTTGTTAGTTCCCAAGAGTGGCTAACAGCTCTTGCTTCATGAACTCCTTATGTTTCATAAAGATGTCTCTAATAGAAGTTTTGACGGATATCACACTGTTTTTCTCAATATGTGAATCTCCTCCACATAGATCATAAACTTTTGGAGAATAGAGAGCAAATCTTACCAGCATTTACAGACCCAATTCCTGATAGAATATCTAGAAAGCTTTATTGAGCGAATGAATGAATGAATGAATGAATGAGTGAATTGAATGAATGGAGTACATTCATAGCAATTTGAAGGAAGAGGTAAATTGGAAAAGGCCTCAGCAAAGAGTTATATCTAAGCAGGATCTTGAAGAGTAGTAGTCTATCAAGACAGAGAAGTCACTTCAAGCAAGGAAATCATCATAAGCAAATAAATGAAGAGAGAGGATTCACATTCAGGCAGATGTTGTTTGCTCTTTTCAGTAGCAACCATTTCTCTTTCCCTCCATATGTTGGGCGTTTTTCCATTCTTGCTACTGAAGCATTTTAAAAGTCCAACCTTCAGGAAGGTCTTTAAAAAGAATAACAGTGCTACACTGTGATCATATTTACCACAGCTGCTCCCAGAGTAAATACACCCTAAAAATATCAGTAAATGTTTCATCTGAAGCAATTCATTATTAAGAGGCCCTAACACTCTGTCATTTCCCTCCACAGAGGCCATAATTGCATTGTGTGTCCTATGCAATTAAAATTTTCACACCACCTTCAAGATTGGTGTATATATAAACTAAATAATTTAAAATCATTCTCTTTTGAGTCCCTTATTGGAAAAGTCTCAAAAAGAATCTTCCTTTTATCCTGGTATAATATCAGAGTTCCCAACACATAAAATGGCTTGTTTTGTCAGCCTAATAATGAAAGCCTGAGTACCTCTGTCACTCATTCCTAGGGCTCACCGATTTTTATTTTAAAAGCTTGAAGAGGAAAATAAAAAGAGCTGTGCAGTCTACCTAGTTAAGAAATACAGAAATTGTAAATAATGAGATAAGCATAACTAATATGCTAAACAAATACTTTAACATAAATCAAGAAATGTTAATTGAGGAATTTAAGATTTATGAAATATCTCTAATTAGAGTGTAAGAAATTCAATGCCTATTTCATGAGGCAATAAGGGATGTGGACGACATTCTGGGCTTTATGAGTAAGCACACCAGGTCATTTGATAATCAGATTTGACCAGCAAGACAAGACAAGGAACCCAAGACTCTGTCCCTAAGGTTTAGGAACAAAAACACAATCAACAACATCAACAACAAATGATCTTTGATGGGTTAATCATCAATTTTATAAACTTAATATAGGAACTTGGCAAACTCAGTCTTGACTGGGATGTGCAACGAAGAAGAATTGTGTGTCTGTGTATTGACCATTCATGTGTTTGCTGGTTGTGGTCAAGTTCTGATGAGGAACCACATTATGGATCTGGTAAATTCATTTATTTTATACCTGGTCTCCATCCAAGAGACAATGTCCAGCCCAAATGCCCAAGATACCAGGATTACTAGCGTTCATGGTAGGATTAGCTTAGAATTTGAGATCTTTTTTTAATGGAGTCAAGCTGACCTGGGATATATCTACGAACTTCAATTTGCTATGAGTTCAATTTGCTTCAGTGGAATTCGAATAGATTATAATACTTTATAGGATTGTTTGAGTATTAAATCAGTCCCTGTATAAAAAAATCCCTTAACTCAGTGTCTGGAAAATTGTAAGTGCTTGATAATTATTTTTTCTGCTTCTCTAAATCTCAGAAAATTGAGGCAGGTAAAAAGTAGTATTGATTTGGCCAAAAATGGTGAATTAGGAACCTATGGCCAGCTGAAGTACTCTGTAAATGCATACTATAATAGGCCTCTGACCCTTCACAGCAGGACTAATTTTATACTTAATCTACATATAGAGGTTGAAAACACCAAAAGCATTGCCTTCTCTGGCCAGAATTATTTTAGGAACTAAGGTTGAGACTCCTGGAAAAGGTAGATAAGGTCAAGGATGTTTGAATTGCTAGTCTCTTTATATAATAAGTTAAACACATATGAGTAAAATAGCATTCAAAGGTAAAAAAATGAGAAAAGATTTTCCATTGTTTTACTCTTTCACTTGGTGAAAAAAAAATTGGACTTAAATGTAAGTAAGTTTAAATGACTTTTACTTATGGTTTGATTAAAAGACTCAAAACAAGTTATTTTCAAAATAATATTTCAGGCAAAGCTATGCAGACATCCTCTATAAAATAACCTTGTGCCTTTTAGGATAAGAAGTTTAGTTCTGACTAGTGAATACCTTGCCAAGGAGCTGAAAGATGGTTCTGGCCAATGTAAATAGACCAGATCGATGAAATGATCAACGTCATTAGCACTGAAGCCACAGGTCACCATTTCAGAAGACACTGCTCAGTCCAGATTCTGTCTCTGGACTTTTCCTTTCCACAGGAGTTCCACTAAGGCGAGCCTCTTTATTCCTAGTCATTCACTGACTAAACACATGCGATTTCCTGGGGGAGGTGTGGTGTGCTTTATAGGTAATCGCTAGTCTGGAATAGCTCCAGTGGGTGCCTACCAGAATCTTAAAAATAAAGAGCACCACAAAAGTACTTAAATTCTATTCTAAGCATTCAATTGCCTGATAGTATCTTTCTCTCACTTCTGTAGTCAAAATGTTTAACTAAGTTTGATCAATTTTTGTGATTCTGCTTGCATTTAAATTGTGCTCTCATTTTATTCTGTAATTGGATAAGAGCTATTTGAAAGGAAGTTTATACCTGGCTCATTGTGTATATATGCTTAAATAATAGTACAACAGAAATAGGAAAAATCTGAAGGAAGTAATTGAGCAGATTTTTTTCCCTGTAAAAGGGTTTCATGCATTAAAGTTTCAGATATATTTGTGCTGTACTGAAGACCAACGGCTTCATTATGGAGAAAGTTGGACATGGTTTCAAAGCTCAGCTTTACCATTTACTAGTTCTATAATCTTAGATAAATTAACCTTCCTGAGTCATAGTTTGCTCATCAATTAAACGGGAATGATGATAATAGTACCAACCTCAAAGGACTTGTGTGGAAAATAAAAATTTATTATATATAAAATGATTGCTCCATAGTAAGCACACAATAAAAATAAATGTCATTCTTATCTTTTCCTTCTATTTTTAAATTTCTCACCAGGTAAGATAATAACATATAAAACTTATTCAAGAAATAAGAGATTCCCACTCCCAAAAAAAGCAGTCTTTTCTTCTTAAAAGAAATTTCCAGAAGAGCTGCTATTTAGTTGGTTATACCAGTTGATAACTAATTAAGTCACATCAATAACCAAAATAATAATGAACTTACAATTCCAAGAAAAATTTAATTAAATTAAAAACAGCTACAATTTTTGAGCACCTACTGGGAGCAGGCACCATGTTAAAAAGTTTAAGATTTTATTTGTACCTCACAAAGTAAATGTATTTTTTTTTAAATATATCTTTATTGATTTCAGAGAGAAGGAAGGAGAGGGAGAGAGAGAGAGACAGAAACATCAATGATGAGAGAGGCATTGATCGAGCCCACAACCCAGGCATGTGCCCTGACCGGGAATCGAACCCTGATCGCCTGGATCTCAGGGCAACGCTCAACCGCTGAGCCATGCCCTGCTGGGCAGTAAATGTATTATTATTCTCAAATTAGAGAAGAAAAAGATCAGTGAATTGCCTATTACTCCTTTAAAATTGATTCATTTGGATATCCAATTTCAGCTACAATATGAAAAAAGCTTGAAATTTGTCATTCCCTTCCTTACAAAAAGGAACAGCTGAAAACACTGAAATTCAATGAATTTTCTTGGAACCATTAGAGAACTGAGGTTACAGGGCAAACCTCCATCCCTGAATCTGGAGATAGGCAAACACAGAGAACCACAGAGGAAATGTGCTTACCTGAAGCAGAAGTCCCTGGAGCCGTAAACTGGTAGGGACACTCTAATGGTCATTTTAATGAATTACTGGAGTTGAGTATGCACTAACATGAAAATAAGCAACTTCTGGGGACCACAGTCATAGCGGAGTCCTCACACTTTCATGGGTTTTACCACCAAGAACCCCACCCAGTTGTCACTGTTAAGAGTGAAGAAATATGCAATAAACAAGAAAGAATGGGAGCAGGAACAGAGAGACATTTTTTTCAAGGTAGGAGTAATATCACAAATACTATCAGTATTAAAAAATACTATATCTGTGTAAATTTCTTAGTATCCATTAAAATAGTATGTAAATTATATAGTTATACAAACAAATAGATGATCTACACCTAGACATATGGAGGGCATCCAGTCTCAAAATAGTAGATGTACCTAACGTGCAGTAGAATAAAGCAATTTTAATAACTGGAAATCTTCACGAATATATGGTAATGTTGGTTTCTTATAAACTACTCTTTTTAAAAGTGAAATGTTGCTATTATAATTGCAACATGCACAAGTGGTAAATTATTTATGATAGGTGAAATAGTAACTAAATTTACATATCTTTTATCCCACTTCACTTTATAAAAATGTGGGCTGTTAACGTTTTAAGCATGACATGCAGTTTTAACAACTCATATGGATTTGATTGATTGATTGATTGATTGTTCATACTTACCCAAGGATATTTTTTCCATTGATTTTTAGACAGAGTAGAAGGGAGGGAGGGAGAGAGAGAGAAACATCAATGAGATAGAGACACAGTGGTCGGTTGCCTCCAGTAGGAACCTGCCACCCTTTAGTGCACAAGCCGACGCTCTGACCACTAAGCCACACCAGCCAGGTTTTAATCAGATCTATTATGGAATCACTACCGAGTATTTAATATTAAGGAAATTCTAGTATTCTAGGATTAGAGAGAGTTGATTCAATTGGGAAATATGTATTTCAGGGAAATGATTGTATTAATCACTGAAATTATAAAATATTTTAAATCATGCCCTGGATACATGGAACAGGAGAAGCTTTAAAAAGTTAAGATTAATTAATAAAATTAAACTAAACAAAGCAGACTTTCTGGTGTTTGAATCTATTTGAAATGACAAAATAAGGCAGAGGAGAAGAGACTGGCAAAGCTGTCTCATTGGCTCCTCATAGCTAATTAACAGTAAACCCGCTTATGCTGCACCACGTGAGCTGCCTAAGGAATGTCCACGGGACATGTAGAAACTCTGTTCTCCCTGGGAGGGTGGCTGGGACTCATTAAAATGTGATGAGTCTTCCAAAGTTTACCTCACAGTATTTTCCAATCATCATTAGCCCTCGTATTCTGGAGCAGAAGCAGCCCATCAAAATCGACTCTCCGGTGAATTGTGCTGCCCCACTTCCTTCCAGAATGAGAGCTCTGCTCTAGGAGAAGGGGGGGTGGGAAGGGGAAAGGCGGGGGAAGGAGGGAGGGGGGACAGCAAAGCAAAAGATAAAGAAAAAAATGTTGCAGGAGAAGGTAACAGGAAGGAGAGGAGGAAGGGAAGGAGGGAGAGAGGGAGAGGAGAGAGAGAGAGGAAGGAAGCAGAAGGGGGGTTCAGAGGCTGGACAGCTGCTGGCTCATCGGCACCAGAACTCCATGTGCTGTGGTGTCCATCAGGGTTCTCCCTTCAGGAAACTGTGGACGCCACCCCCCTCTCCACAAGATCTCTTCTCTTGCCATTTAAATCTTTTCTTGCCCTGGCTGGTGTCGCTCAGTTGATGGGAGCGCCCGGTCCTGTGCACTGAAAGGGTACAGGTTTGATTCCCGGTCAGGGCACGTACCTAGGTCACGGGTTCAATCCCCGGGGGGGCGCATGTGGGACGGCAACCGATC
Organism: Miniopterus schreibersii; assembly: GCF_964146895.1. Taxonomy (NCBI): domain Eukaryota; kingdom Metazoa; phylum Chordata; class Mammalia; order Chiroptera; family Miniopteridae; genus Miniopterus; species Miniopterus schreibersii. The sequence continues at coordinate 48,116,129 of NC_138113.1, forward strand.
AATGTCGCTCCCTCTCTCTCTTCCCCTCTCTCTAAAATCAATAAGCATGTCCTCAGGTGAGAATTAAAAATAATAATAAATAATAAAAATAAAGCCTTTTCTTGGCATGGAAGCCATGACTTATCACCATGTTCCCGCTCTGTGCTTCTTTCTTTTTTTCCTCCAGACTCACTTCTTCTAGAACAACGCCTTCGCATGCGCCTGGATAAAGGAGACAGCGGCCTAACACATGTGAGGACTGAATGTCTCCATGTGGGTGTGTATGTGCATGTGTGTGAATGTGTTCAAAACTTTATTACACACAAGCATACCTGCGATGAGAGAATTAAAATTTTTTTAAATGATTTTCCAGAATATTTTCAAAATGTTATTTTTATGTGACACTGAACCCAATTGTTTTTAAATCTGAAAAGAAATTTGACTCCTCTCAGCCTTTCCTCTACTGCGGAGATGGGCAGTAAACTAACCATCCTCCCGTGTGCAAGAGTCAAGCCCCAATCCCCAGTACACTGCTGGTGGGAATGCAGACTGGGGCAGCCACTGTGGAAAACAGTATGGAGGGTCCTCAAAAAATTAGAAATGGAGCTGCCTTTCGACCCAGTGATTCCACTCCTAGGAATGTATCCTAAGAATCCTGAAACATTCATCAGAAAGGATATATGTACCCCGATGTTCATAGCAGCACAGTTTACAATAGCTAAGGTCTGGAAACAGCCCAAGTGCCCATCAGTAGGTGAGTGGATAAAAAAGCTGTGGCACATTTACACCATGGAATACTACGCAGCTGTAAGAAGAAGGATCTCGTACCCTTTGGGACAGTATGGAAGGACCTGGAGAAAATTATGCTAAGTGAAATAAGCCAGGCAACGAAAGACAAACATCACATGATCTAGCTTATAGGTGGAATCTAAAGAACTTAATAAACTGATGAACAGAATTGATTCAATGACATGGAAGCATTGATGAGACTGACGAATGTCAGAGGGATGGAGGAGGGTGGTGGGTGGAGGGGGAGAGAGTAACCAAAGAATTTATATGCATATATGCACAACCCAAGGACACAGACAATGGTGGGGAGAGGGACTGGGGAGGGGGAAGGGACTGGGTGGAATGGGTCATTGGGGAGAAAAAGGGACATCTGTAATATTTTAAACAAAAATAAAATTAAAGAAATTTTTAAAAAAGAATCAAGCCCCACACAGACATCCATGCACAAGCTCAGGGAACACCTTTCTATAGCAAACGCTGTGCTGGGCTTTGTAACAAGTACAAGGCCATTCCTGCCCTCAGGGAAGCCTCGGGGAAGCCTCAGGGCACAGTTCCAGGGGCCGCGTTTTCCACATGAGCCTCTGTGCATGCGACCTTCATGCTGTGCTGATCACAACCTGCTGCAGCTCCCAGCCTCAAGGTTGCAATCCCTTCCCCAGCCCCACTCTGCAGGCTTCATGTACTGTGGTTTGCTGGTTTAGTTCACACTGGCGATTGCTGGTAGTGTGCCTGGGATTCCTTACTCATTAATAAAAGGCAGAGTATAAGCTAACTTATTAGGGAAACTGGGGAATAAGCATATGCTTGGTCCCAACACCAGGAAAGGCAATAACTTAGAAGATATAACAATAACAATAGCAGATATCAAGAACAGTCCCACTGACCCTGCAACTCATTTTGACTATATTTTAAGAGGCCGTGTTGGTGAGGGCTTGGTCAAGTCAACCATCTCCAATCTCTACTCCTCGTGTTCTGTTTTGTTTCTAGAAATTATAAGAAGTATTTATAAATTTGCCAAGACACCCAATGCTAATATAAAAGACAGCTCATGATTGCTCCTTAGTTTTCACTAGAAATAAAGGATCTTAAAAGATATTTTTAATCTGATATATGTAATTGAAGCCACTGGAAATAATAACGGAGTGACTCTATGCAAGAAAGTAGGATGTGTTTTTGGCTAAGAAAAGTTATAATGAAAAATGATGTATTTTTGTTAAGGGAAATGAGAGTAATTTTGTCTAAACTACTGGTTACCAAGGACAAACTAAATGTATACAAAAAGTTGAAAAGAGAGAGTGAGCATGGGAGAGACTTTTACTCTGTGTAACTAAGCTATCTAAGAATTGAATTATCATAAGGGTTTTAAAAATTAAGTTTTAATATCAATGGTGCACTTATGCAAGACTAAAACTTTTCTTTCATCTGCTGAAAGGACAAATGGTTTTTGAACCAGTGCTCTTCACCTGATGGTAAATTGTAAGAGGTTTTTCTTTTCACAAGTAATCTGCCAACACAGCAAATATTCTGTGTTTTATCAAAATAATTCCCTGTGTTTTATGTTGTCTTAATCAGGCCTTTGGTTACTTAAGAAAACGGAATCTTTTCCATAGTAAGAGCTAACCTTCTGTATTTGTACTTGATCTTTTATCGTTGCTTTGGTCAAATAGATAATTACATATTGTTACATAACAATGTGTGATCTTATTTAGTCAAGTGTTTTACAACCTTTTGCTATTTTTTACAAACTTCCCAAGAATCAAATTTTAAATAAAGTCTGACCACAAACTAACTTTGAAGTTTTTAAGAGAGTCCCTAGAATTTTCAAAAGATTTGTTCCCTTCCCTTAAAAAAGGGAGATATTAAACTAATTATATTCATTTGGTATGTTAAATTACACAAGATGCATTATTAAATAAGTGATGATAACACTTCCTAGGTTATATTTCATGGGTTAATATAAGTTGTTCTAAAGAAATTGTATCAAATTCCTAAAAAACTGATATGGTCTGGTCTAATGTTATCATTTGTAATTCTAGCTATTATCTTAAAATATCTGGTGTCACAGAAGTAACCAAATTTCCCTGTCAGTTTCATTGTAGTGAATTTTCAATTAGATCTCCAATAATGGGCAACAAGAATATTACCTTCTTACTGCTCTTCTGTTACCCTCTTACATTGCTATCATCAAAATTGAGGTTCATACTAAAAGTACTGAACCTGAGTGTTGGTGAGGGAAATGCCCTAGGAGCTGACTTTAACGCAAAGGTAGCAGCAATAGACTTTATCAGATTATGGTACATGTGAATGAAGTCCATTCTACTGCTACGAAAAACAAAAATCCACGATGAGAGAGAATCATTGATCGGCTGCCTCTTGCATGCCTCCTACTTGGGATCGAGCCCGCAACCCAGGCATGTGCCCTGACCGGGAATCGAACTGCGACCTCCTAGATCATAGATCAATGCTCAACCACTGAGCCATGATGGCCGGGCTGCCCAAATTTTTCTATCCTGATATCCATGTAACATGGCAACTGCCTCCTCCTGAATCCGAGAAATTTAGATGGGTAAACAATGGCTCTACTTGAAATGAACAGTCAGGGAGAAGGGAACCTCAAGAGGACGGCCTGGTTTTTTTCAAGCTTCCTTGCACATCCCATTTTCAGTTTTTGCCTTTCTTTGCCCACCATAGTGCATTTAAAATAAACTATTTTGTTCTCAAATACCTCAGCCCTCCTCCCTCTGAACCCTTTGAGCTCCTCCAGCTGGACTTCATTCAAATGCCACTTAGTGTGAGTTATCAGTATGTTCTTATTGTTATATGTATGCTTTCCAAATAGGTTGATGCCTCCTCCTGCCTCAAGGCTGATGCCTTCTCAGTTAGAAAATGTGTTTTGACTTCACATGAGAAGTCCCTGTAGACCAGTGTTTATTGGTAGATAACCTTCTGCTGATCCCGTGTTATCTCGTGCTAATGTAACCAGCTACTGTACATCTTTAATGTCATGCTCCTAACCACTGACACCGCTGCAAATCTAGAAGGCACTGAGCCTTGGGTATACATCTAACAGCTAAAGAAGGCTTCACCTGATACCTGATTCTGTGCAAATGTTAAAGACCTTCCAAACAAATGGACTAGGACTAGAAGTAACTGGCGTGGATGGAGACTGCTTCCGCCCAAGACACTGGATCAAGACTCCCTACTTTAGCTAAACATAAAAACCCTGGCTTGTTTTCTTTTACCCTTACTCCGGCATTAGTCCGGAAAGACAATGCCATTATTCATATCTTCTAGGCCATTGCTAAGAGGGTAACCTTTGGAATTTTGAACAGCGTTTTACTTCAGACTAACAGAAAACTGACCCCTGGTTTGAATGGGCAAGAGTGTCCTGGAAGAATTTTTCTGCCTGTGGTTGTTTGTATTCTTCTCTGACCTATGGATGCCTGGATTGCTGGCACACAGCTAGGCAATGCCTCTTAACTTATCTAGTTGAAACCTCACCATGTTCTCAAAGTCCACGCTCCGATGAGGCAGACATTATTACTTCCCTCATACTTCTTTGGACTAAGCAAGTCACATGGCTAAACCCCATGTCAGTGGGAAACTGATAAAGGGCCATTATTCAAAATATGCAAGGACTTCTTTCTTTGTTTTTTAATATATCTTTATTGATTTCAGAGAGAGGAAGGAGGGAGAGATAGAAACATCGATGATGAAAGAGTCGTCATCGATTGGCTGCCTCCTGCACACCCCTGACTGGGGATCCAACCCCAAAACCTGGGTATGTGCCCTGACCAGGAATCGAACCCTGATCTCCTGGATCCCAGGTCAATGCTCAACAGCTGAGCCATGCCCAGCCGGGCTGCAAAGATCTCTTAAAACTCAACAATAAGAAAACAACCTGATTAAAAATGGGCCAAAGACCTTAACAGATACTTCACCACAGAAAATATACAGATAATAAATAAGCATATGAAAAGATGCTCCATAGCATATGTCATCAGAAAAGTTCAAGTAAAACAACAATGAGATACACCTGTTGGAATGGACAAAATCCAGAAAACTAACAATGCCAAATGGTGGTGAGGATCTATGGAGCAACAGGAACTCTCATTCATTGCTGATGGAAATGCGAAATGGTACAAGCAATTTGGAAGACAGTTTAGAGGTTTCCTAAAAAACTAAACATGTTCTTATCATATGATCCAGCAATCCCACTCCTTGGTATTTCTCCAAAAGAGTTGAAAATACATCCATGCAAAAATCTGAGCATGGATGTTTACAGCAGCTTTACTCATAATTGCAAAATCTTGAATGCAACCGAGATGTCCTTCAGTAGGTGAATGAGTAAATTGTACACCCAAGCAATGGAGTATTTATTATTCAGCACTAGAAAGAGATGAGCAATAAAGCAATGAAAATAAGTGGAGGAAACTTAAATGCTAATTATTCAGTGAAAGAAGCCAGTCTGAAAAGGCTACATACTACAGGGTGTTCCCCCCAAAAATGTATACACACTTTAACAGCTGATAGCTCAATTCTGAAAATGAAATGTATTTTAATAACACTGCCTTTATCATTATAATTATTCCAAGTCTGTGTATACATTTTTGGGGACACCCTACATATGATTCCAACTATATAACATTCTGGAAAAAGCAAAACTATGAAGACAGTTAAAAGACTAGTGGTTGCAGTAGGTGGTTGAGGGACAGTAGAGTTGACTAGATAGAGCATAAAAACACTTTTGGGTGGTGAGAATACTCTGTATGATGTTATATTGATGTATACTTTTCATTACATATTACCCAAGCTTATAGATTGTATAACGCCCCGAATAAACCCTAATGTAAACTATCAACTTTGGGTGATAATGATGTGTGTGTAGGTTCATCCATTGTAACAAATATTCCACTCTGGTGGTGGATGTTGATAAAGGGGAGACTATGCACGTGTGGTGTCAGGGAGTCTATTAGAAACCTTGTAATTTTGCTGTGAACCTAAAGCTGCTCTAAATAAAATCAAGTCTTTAAAAAAATTAAGTAATGGATTAGCTGTGATGTGTGAAGAGCAACAAAGTTTCAAAAGCCATCTCTCAGTTTCCAATTTGTTCTTTGACAGATGATGGTATCAGTTACTGAGAGAGAGAACACCAAAAGAAGACCAGTTTTAGGCAGAAGATGATCAGTTTGGAACATGTTGACTTGGATGTGCCTTTGAGACAGGCATGTGGAGATATAAAATGGGCAAATGGATGTATTGATCTGGAATCCAGAGAACAAACTGGACTAGAGATAGAAATATAGGAGTCACTAGTTAAGGTGCAATCAGGAGTGAAGACATGAGCCTAAAAGATAAGCTTGCACCTGTCCCGACAGTGCTTTCCTGTGGCTCGCAAGCTATTCCCCCTGCATGCCTTCTTTAAGCATTACAGTCCAAATGACCTCTATTTCCCAAAAGTAAGTATCTTGCACCATGAATTCCTCATGCTCTGTCAATTTCAATAAAATCTTGTCGGATGGGTATCTTTGAAAGAATGCTTTCTTATATAGCTTTACTCACCAAACCTCACCAATGGAAAAACAGGCCTACTTTACCCCTCAGCACCTGGTAATATTGTTTTCCTTATCTTGCTTTTATTTACTCATGATGAGTAAGCAGAAGCTACAATGGAACATCTTTCATTGATTTCACAGAGAAAGAAATCTTTCTTCTTTTTTCAATAGCTCAATGCAGTCCTCTTGGAGGATCTTGTATTAAAAATCAGAGTCTTTTGGCCCTTTGAGGGACCAACCCAAAAAGATCGGCTAATTAACTCGGGTCGCTGTGCACACTCTACAACCAGTTTTCTAATTGTTTTTGTTTTGTTTTGTTTTGTTTTATAAGATGTTGCCTGTGGCTTTGAGTCAAGCAAGCAATATGAGATCACACCTACTAAATTCAGTCAGAGAAAGTCATTTGAGGGAAGCAATTAGTTCAACTAACTGCTTGACTGCTCTGGTAAAATTGGTCAGTCACTTGACCTTCTTTAGTAGCTGGGAAGACATTTCCTTCCCCCCATGACTCTGGCAGAGACTCTTTCTCCTTCCTCCAGATCAAAGGGGGCACCAGGCGCCTGGTGCTTTAGTAACCACATTTTGCTGCAATAACAGACACAAGGAAAATTATGTATAATAAATATGTTTGTGGCCTTTGTGGAAAGAACCTCTTATTTCAAGGTTTAGTGAAAATCCATTTGCTGAACTTTGAGGGTAATTTTTGAACTTTAATAAAGCACACATTGAAGCTGGTCTCCTAACCGTATATGGAAAAATTCAGTAAGTATATTTCAGCAGTCACTGAACCATTACCTTGTTCTGAAAGCTTGCTATCTTATTGCTGGTGCTTTTCAAACCATAGATTCCTCGAGTTCTGAGCAGACTTTCAGGTCACCCCAGGAGAGACAATGATGCTACTTGGATTTTTTTTTTTTTTAATGTATCTTTATTGATTTCAGAGAGAGGAAGGGAGCGGGAGAGAGAGAGAGAAACATCAATGATGAGAGAGAGTCATTAATCGGCTGCCTCTTGCACGCCCCCCACTGGGGTGGAGCCCAAAACTCAGGCTTGTGCCCAGACCCCAGGAACTGAACCATGACCTCCTGGTTCATAGGTCGACACTCAATCACTGAGCCACACAGCCGGTTAGCACTTTACTTTTTATAAAACACTTTTTGTCACCTCAGTTGATTATTAAAATAATTCTGGGATGGCCCAGCCAGTGTTGCTCAGTGCTGTAGTACACTGTTCCCTGTGCAAAGGCAAAGTCGTGAAATCAGAAGTCTCATATATACACCTTTTATTTCTGTGCCATTTACTGCAGTGTATGTGTGTGCACGTATGAGTGTATTTAACAGACTTTATGAAATATTTAAAATAATATATTCTAAATAATTTAAAACACATACATATTGGAATATACAAATTAATTAAATCTACCTAATATCTTTATTTTCAGACATCTTAAAAACTGGTAAATGCTTGCATGATTAGATTAAGAGACATTATCAAATGCATTTGAAAAATGCAGATTAGACAAAATTCATATAATTGTCCAAGACCATCAAGCTGACGTGTAGTGGAGCTTGACTTTATACAGGCTTGACATTGTCTTCAGAGATGCACATTTTCAGATGTTTCATGCAAATAAGGGAGAGAAGCACAGATTTTTAGAGTAGGATTCATTGAGGACATTTGGAGACAGTGTGAGTGTGTGTGTGTGTGTGTGTGTGTGTGTGTGTGTGTGTGTGTGTGTTTGTGTGTGAGCGCCAGAGTGGAGAGTCTGTTCTGTAACAGTCACTTTGGGTGAGACTGACAGGAACTCCTTTGGCTCTTTGGTAAGTAAACCTCCTTGTAAGAAATCCCAGGCTTCACCCACCTACACAAATTCCCCTTGCAGAGCCAACCAGGCTTTAGCAAAGCCTAAGGACATTTGTTCAGAATGACATCAGGCAGACGCAAAAGTTTCTGAAAGATGATCGGTCAAAACCAGCAGAAGAGAGAGCCATGGTCGCTTTGAAGGAAAACATTTTTAGAATAATAAGAAAAGGTAGGTCAGGACCTGCCAGAGTCAGAACCTGTCTGTCAGCAGCCTTCGCTTTCTTTTGTGTCCCTCTACAAATCCTGATGGCCTCAGGCCACACTTACAGGTGAGCCAGGCCCCTCAAGGAAAGTGCAGCCCCATTTCTCGCAGAGGCAAGAGCCTGCCACATTCATACCCGTGGAGCTCGGGCCTGTCCAACAGCTGTATTTTTATACTTTGATGTTCTATCTTGCTCAATTCTCTGTAATTTGCAATTCCATGAATGTAACTCTAGACTACATTTTAGACTAAAGGTCAGCAAACCACCAAGAGAAGAGTGACTTTTACATTATTAAAAACAATAAACAAAGCAAGGGTTAATAAAATTCAGATTTCACTGTCCATAAATGAAATGTTATTGGAACACAGCCAAGCCCATTCATTTAGGATTCTCTACACCTGCTTTTTTGCCACAATGGCAGAGTCTAGTAGTGAGACAGAGACACATAAGACAGAACAACCTAAAATATTCACCATTCGGCTCATTTCAAAGTGTTGCAGCTTCTGCTCTAGATTTACTGTTCTCTGTGAACCTTTCACTTCATAAGTCTCCTGCATGGCCGACCTTGTCGGAACCTCTCATTCCTGCCCCCTCACTCAGGATTTTTTGAAATCCCTTGGTCTTGGCGCCTCATCTGGTATCCATCACAGCGCTAACCCAGCCAGCCCCACAGCACAATGCACTCAAAATAGGCCTGTGGGCCTTTTCAATTAGCATTGGATTTGCTGAGCTGAGAGGCATCATGGCTCCTCTCGGCCTAATTAACACATTAGCTGCTAATAAAGACACTCTAGGTGCTATCTCGTGATGTGGGCTTGTATTTGCCCAGGGGAGTGTGTCGCAGTTGTTCTCTGCCACCCTCAGGGAGCTGGAACATTCCTTCAAAGTATAGCCCAGCAACCACGCAGCCAGTTCTGAGAGCTGAAATAGAAGGAAATGAGAAACCTTCCAAATCTGTCTTCTTGATGCTAAGAAAAGATTGAATTTTTTATGGAGAACCAAAGGATAAAATAATAATTATTATTACTATTTTTGAGGACTTACTGTGTTCTAGCTAACATGTTTAGAACTTTATTGTCATCATCCCACTGAATCATTGAAATTTTTCCATGAAGTAGGCTTTGTGATATCTTACAGGTGTAAAAGCACCCAAGATAGGGCCACACAGGTACTACACGGCAAACCTTTGAGTAGGACTCATGTCTCCCTGACATCACAGCCTGTGGCAGTGACAACTACACTGCATTGCCTCCTCAGCTCCATTCAAGGATCTGGTTAGGACATGTAGAAATGTGTTCTAGAAATATTAAAAAAATTAAAAACAAAAAAGGACTAAGTGTGCATGGGTTACAGGGGATGGTGAGGGGAAGAGAGGAGCAATGGGTAGAGTGGGAGCTTGTGTTTTAGATTCTGCAAAAGGAAATTTTACAGATATCATTCACTACACATCGAAATTCAGTACAAAATCAGTCCCTCTGGTGTGTTATCCAAAGGTAGATATCCCTCCTGTGTCTGAAAGACCTGATGTCCATCAGCTGCTCTGCAAAGGTACTCAGTTTCCGTCTTTGCACTCACAGTCTGTAGGAGAGTACACGGGACAGTGACTGGCCTGGTGGCATACAACTGTTGGTGGCAGGTGCCAGACTGAGTGGCAATTTCCATTACATTATGAACCCTGACACAATGGCAGGAGCATGCACTTTAGATGCAGACAGATCAGGGTGAGCAACCCCTGGGGAGTAGGTCTGACAGCTGGTAGTAAGCACACCGTCCTCTGTTGGCACCTTCTGTGTCTCTAGGAGTGCAGAGAGCTTGCCCCTTCCAATTGACACCTCAACCCAAGTTAATTCACCATATTCCACTGAAGAGAATCACCCCTGGCACAGGGCATTCTATTCTACAAAGCACCTTCAAAACGATGTTCTTGTTCACATGGAACAGAAAAGGAAGTTGAGTGAAAAGAAAGGAAAGGATGGGATGGAGGTCACCCAATACGGCAATGCCCTTTCTTGCCCTGGAAATGACTCCCAATAAAGAAAAGAAACCTCATATGGGTTCTCATGCTTCCCCGAGATGCATGCTCTTTCCTTCCTCAGGGCTTTCACATACTATAAGTAACATGTTTGTGCCATAGTGGCAGAGCTGAAGAGGTGTGACAGATACACAATATTCAGCAACCTAAAATATTTATCATCCAGCCTATTACAGGCAAAGTCTTTCATGAGCTTAACACCTATTCATGAGACGGTATCATTTCAAATTCCTAATGAGCAAACCTTCCAGTTTCCCAAGTCAACTTGAAGTGGATTTTATTGTACTTTCATTATAAAAGTTTATGTGAGGTCTTAAGAACAAAAACTTCTTACTGTACTTATTCATTCAACAAACGTGATTACGCTTCTAAAATGTTGGAGACATTTTCCCTGGATTTTCAGAAATCCTTACAAGAACCCTGTGAGATGAGCATCCTTACCTCCATGTTGCACATAAATAAACTAAGGCTCTTCAATGGTTATGTAACTTAGCAAATGTTTCAGTGAGTGGCAGAGTCAGAACTTGAATAGCTATGCTGCTCCTCTCTCTTATGATGTATCATCAAATCATTATGACAATGCAACAAAATTATTGGTCAGGTAGAATGATTCCCATCTGACCAACAAGAAAGCGAAAACACAGAGAGACAAAACCACTCGCTCAAGCCACATAGTAAACTGGAGAGTTGGGATTCAGACTTGGGTTTTCTAATTCAATTCTGGAACACTTTCTGGTGTTTTAACAAATCCCTCCACAGAGATTCTCATATCTACTAATATAACAAATAATATTTCCTTAGGAAGTGAGTGGTAGGGATACAGAGGTATGTTTCTGATATTCCATCATCTTTTGCATCTAAATTCTGGATATACTGTTTATGATTGGGGTGGAGATAAGTGGGAAGATTTTTGTCATGGGCAATATAACAACTATCCCAATAGGAATTCTTCAATTCTGAGGTTTCTCTGGAGATATAATCTGCATTCTAGGCCCATAAAACCCATTCTGGCTACTCATATAATAATGCCAATATCTTTGTAATAATATTTTTCTTTTATTTCCCTGAAAATGGAAATGCATTGCTCAAGAAAAACATTTTTATTTACCTTGTGAATCATGTATGGGAAAAACAGCGAAATTAAAAGCAGCTCAGTATTTCCTTGGGGCCTCTCACTGAGGGGATTACATGGAACATCAGACTTGAGAGCAAATGAAGCACAGAAGGACCCACCAATGCACCAAATCCCATTTTGGGAAGTCTGTTTCAGGGGAAGGTTGCAAACAAGCCATTATTTTGTCAGTTAGAACAAAAGCACTGATTAAAAATTAAAATACATTCTGTACTGATAAATATACAGCTGCCTAATTACTTGCCAGATTTATATTTTGCGGTGTTAATTCCCCCATAATGGTGATTTCTTATTCCCTCTAAACCAGGACACAAGGAGCTTGATAGTGACAAGCTTCAATAAATATTTGGTTGTCCCTTTTACTAAATAAATCATTCCCGATGATTGTTTTCAAGGTCCCATTTTAAAATATTTCACCAGAGGAGAACGGTATCCCTTCCATCAATGTGAAAAGAAGTGCATATTTAGAGATGCCTGATTATGGCTAATTTAAAATTTCTTTTCTGCCAACTGGACCTTCTGATTTGCTATCACCCAACTTTCCTCAACATTCACATGCGTACACACACAACCGTAACATAAAGCAACAAAAATACTAAAATAAACAAAACAAAATAAAATAATGGCTCTCTGTAGCGTCAAAGAATTTTTGGAGGCTGGGATAGAAGAAAAATGGAAGCCGTGATTGAAGGGAGATCATAAAAATAAACCGAGGAGAGAGGAATGACAACAAAATTGGTGGTGCCAGCAGCTCCAAGGGCACGCACACCTCTCTACAGAAACATTTAAAAATTGAGCAAAAACTGTCAGGATCAAATTTGTCAGAACTCTGGAAAACATTCAAAGGTTTAAAGCATCTAAGTGAACTCTGTGTCAAGAAAAAGGCAACTTAAAAATGATAGAAAAATGTTATGTGGGAAATCTCTGTACTTTCTGCTCAATTTTTCTGTGAACCTAAAAGTCTCTAAAAAAATTAAGTTTATTTATAAAAAAATAAAGAGTGTCAAGGATGGGCTCTGGGCCTTATTGATCTAGTGACTCAATGGCATCATGAAAAACCCAGTTTCTTTCCATCTTTTCTCTCTAGCACCTTCAGGAGCCCAGCTTGGCCTCTGGGCTGGTTCCTTTCAAAGAGCAAGGTGGCTGTTGGAACTCAAAGCTTTACACCCACACAGGGTGTAGCCAAAGGCAGAAAATGTACAGCGTTCTCTGGAATTGTCTGCGTAGGAGGAGAAGCCCTTAAGCAGAACTGTCCTTTTGGCTTCTGGCTAGACTTGGGTCACAAGCCTATTCTAAACAAATACTACCTGATAAAAGGCTGAAACCACCAGTTTTAACTAGAATTTACCCTGATTTAGAGGAGGAAAGGTTTTGGTTCTCTTTGGGGGGAAATAAAAGGATTGGTGAATGAATATTCAAAGAGAAACCAACATTTTCTGCTATAGAGAAGACCACTAGAAAAAAAGTTACTTTTTAGTAGGCATTTCTGCTCTCCCCTTTCCCTTTCCTCTGATGGCCGGAGACAAGAGGGCCCCACAGTTGACTGAGGCAGTGAGCTTTCCCAGAACCGCAGAGGGCCTCTGTGGGGAGCCAAAGAGGACTACAGTATTTTTGTTATTGTTTACATATCTGGATAAGCAACAGACCAAGCTGCTATCTATCACAAACCTTTAGAAGAAGGCGATTTTGAAAAGTGACCCATTTCTTTACAAGTTAGTGGCCTCTGCCAGACAAAGCTACAATGTGCATTGTCAGTGACTTAGCCGGGGTTTCTGCTGTCCCCTTACAGCAACATCAGAGCCAACACTCTTCATCTGGCGAGAATCTTATCAGAAATCTTCACCCTACTTGTCTCTTTGGTCCCGTAGCCTCACAACTTGAATGACAACCTAGATTTAGAGGTTAGAATCCACTCCTCACAGTTCAGGTCTTCACTCTCAAGCAGAACATCTGATTTCTATGCCAAAGAGAGCACAGAGCCACATGGCAACTAAGACATGCCCCCTACAGCAGTGGCTTCCAGTTTGACGACACATCAGAAACACTTGCGCGGCTGTGCAAAAATACACAGAAGTCCATGTCTCTGATATTCTCATTCCGTAGAGCTGACGTAGGTCCCGAACCACAAGGTTTAGGCAAGGGGTGATAGTTTTATTTATGAAAGCAAACATGGCTATAATATGGAGTAGAATGCAAAATTGCATACATTTTCAAAGTAAAACTATACACATTCAAAAAATGTTTTTAAATTTTCCTATAAGAATTTTCTATAGCTACTTCAGGCTATCACCCTGGAGATATTCACTAACTCTCGTTGGCCACTAGAGGGTATCTAGGAAAAAGTTTTAAATACTTCCCAGGAAGAAATAAACTAATGCATCTCCCCAGGAGCCATGGCAGGTGGAGAGTTTTAGGATGACTGTGTGCAAAATTCATTATGCAGCCAGTGCCTAATAAGCCTGAACTTTATGTCTTAAGATGGCACAGATGCTTTTTACGGTTTAATAAAAAATACCTTCTTGATGTTTGCATTCTCAAGTTGCAATATTACACTCGACCTTTCTGCAGCTGGTTCACTGTTTGTCCTTAAAACTCCTCAATCCACTTACGCTGAATAAGTAGGAAATGCTGTGTCATAATCCACAATCAATCAACATAAATAAAACAATTCAGCACAGATGTGACCTGAATTCACATTTAGAGTCACTAATTGCACAAAGCAGTGGCACAAGGTTTCAAGGTCAGACAAACCGGGGATGGACTTGCTCTGTGGAAAAACACAGACAGGGCCGAGCTGCTGCTTATTATTGTAATTTCTCATTCGCAGAGTTTCCGAGAGCTTGCCATTCTGCAGACAGCCCATAACCCACAGCAACTGCTTTTCCCTCGATGGCAGTAGACACGGAAAAGTCTCGATTGCTACAAAGCTACAGAAAGATAAATTCGGCCAGGTCTAAATCTTCCTAGGGACAGACAAAAACAGAGGAGAAAGAACGTACAGTAGATGTTGGATTCCATCAGGAGGGCTTGAAATCTGGTTTACTCCTCGCTGGTGATGGATTAGTGCTTTGTCTCTCCTCCTTTGGACTCACCTGTTCATCCCTTTATCTTAACATGGACCTTGAGGACAAATGAGTACAACCATTCAAAAGAAAACAGCAAAGTAGGAGCCAGAGACACGCCGTGAAGCACAGTGCCTACAGCTAACAAGAAGTCTGCACTTAAAACTTTGTTAAGAGTATAGATCTCATGTTAAGTGTTCTTACCACATATGTCCAAACCCAGCAAATTGTATACATTAAGTATGTGCATTTTTTTATGTACCAATTACGTAATATTTCAATAAAACTGAAAAAAGAGAGAAAAATGAACTAGACACCAGATAGCATCAGGGGCAGAAACAGAACAAGAGATGTTATAAGTGCAACATATATAACATTAACCTTTTGAAATGAAACAAAAGAAATAAATCTCTAAATAAAAATATTAGTTATAAAAATGTAATTTTGGAAATGAATACAATACTATAGAGTAAAAAAAATTTAACAGTACCAAAGAGAGCTTTTCCTAATAAGAAGACTCAGGGCGGGGGCTTGGCCATGCCAGAAAGACCAACTATGTGATTAAAGGGTTGGAGTATGGACCATGTGAAATCAGCCCAACCTCTTATTACGAGTACTGGAGAGAAAATAGACTCACTTCAGAATGGAGGGCCACATAATAATCTGCTGGATTTACGGTAGCCGCAGAAAGAGGCTTATTAAAGGTACCTCTTCAATAAAACTGTCTCTCTGTTTATTCCTGACAATCTGTTCTATGCTCGTGTATCTACTGACCTGGCTCTATCCAAAATAATGGAAGAAAAGCTATGACATTTCATCTCTGTTCTGGTGAAATACTGGGTTAAAAAAATAACAAAAACCCGATCAAAGCGATTCAGGAAAATTTGCCATTATAATCAAAAGACTTCACCACATCCAACAGCTGTACTTTCTCAAACAGCCCCTGTCGGGCACATGCATCTGTCACCGGAGGCTGCTGCCACCAATGAATCCAAACACCAAGGGTGACATAAAACCTCTCTGCCTTTCAGTCCCTCTCCAGGAAAATAAAATCATATTTATATATGCAAACATAGGTAGCTCTAGAGTAGAGCTGGGGATGTCTGGCAATAAAACACACAAAACTATTAGGATTTTAAATCCCCTCCACTTTGAGTCCAGCAACTGAAAAGAAAGTTGAAACAGGCCAGACATTTGGCTGCGACAAGCCAAAACCTCACTGACAATGCTGAAAGGCACAGAGATGATTTAGTTTCTGGTGTGAGTAAAAACTAAAATGACCTGATCATTAATAATCATGAGACACACGGAGAAACTCTTGCAAGCTTGGATTCCTTACTCATTAATAAAAGTCAGAGTATAAGCTAACTTATTAGAGAAACTGGGGAATAAAAATATGCTTGGTCCCAACACCAGGAAAGACAATAACTTAGAAGACTAATACCCCAAAACAAAAAAATAAAATACTAGATATCAAGAACAGCCCCACTCACCCTACAGCTCATTTTGTCAATATTCCAAAGAGGCTGTGTTGGTGAGGGCACGGCCCACACAACCATCCCCAATCTCTACTCCCCAAGTCATGCTTTGTTTTGTTTGTTTCTCCCTCTCCCACCACATGGCATTTCTGTCATCTTCTCCCCAAATTGTCTCCCTCTTGTGTATTTCCTCTCCCGATGAACACAGGATCCCAGGTACCCAAGGCAGAAACCCACAAGCCCCACTACATTCTCCCCCAGCCCTGCTCAGGCATCTGTCTGTCTGATCAGTTACAAAACTCTGCCAATTCTCTCACCTTACCATTTCTTGCATCTGTTCATCGCCCCCACTTCTACCTCTTTGGGCCTCGTCATTTCTTGCCTGAATTACTGCAACCGAGCCTTAGGCTCCTTGGCAGTTTGTTTACCCTCTTCAATCCATTCTCCAAAAGCAGCCAATGAACTTGCTGAAATAAACATTAGAACTTCGGTGACTCCCGATGATAAAATAATATTTCAATTCCATGGCATAGCATTCACGACCCCGCATGAGCCAGCCCCTGCTTCAGTCCCCGAGCTCAGCTCTTCATTACCCCTTGTGCTTTTCATTTCAATCTGTCTAGTCCAACACTGCCTCAAAAAACAAGTAGAAAGAAAAAGAACCGAACTGTTTAATTGAATTTTCAAAAAAATGTTACATTTAACCCATCATATCCAAAATATTATCATTCCAGATAAAGAAAATGTGCTATACACACACACACACACACAGACACACACACACGTGTACAATGGAATATTATTCAGCCATGAGAAAGAAGGAAATCCTGCCATTTGCAACATGGATGGGCCTTGAGGGCATTATGCTCAGTGAAATAAGTCAGACAAAGAAAGACAAAATTGAGTGATATCACTTATATGTGGAATCTATAAAGCCAAACTCATAAAAACAGAAAGTAAATAGTGATTACCAGGGACTGGGGGTGGGGAAATTGGGGAAATGTTAGGAGTACAAACTTGAAGCAAGTAGATAAATAAGTCTTGAACATCTAATGCACAGCATAGTGGTTATAGACAATCATATGATATGTGTTATAAACTTCAAAGTTGCTAAAAGAGAGATCTTAATTGTTCCCACTACAAAAATAAAATTATAATTATAGGAGGAGACAGAAGTATTAGCTAACACTCTAGTGACAATCATATTGCAATATATAAATATATCAAATCAACATGTTGTACGTTATACACTTCCACAATGCTACATGTCAATTATATCTCACTTTAAAAAAATAATCATTCCAGCATGTGGCATTAGCCACATTTCAGGTGTTCAATAGTCACATGTGGGTAGTAACTACTATATCAGACAGTGCAGGTCTAAGACACTTGGGTTTTCTCCAGTCTTCCCCATGCCTGCTTGCCTTTGGAATTTTCCAGAAGCTGCCACCTCTGGCTGGAATCTTTTCCGTCCTCAGTCACGTCCCACCGCCACACTGTGATCATTGTTCTTCCATTATTGTGCGCTTCTTGACTCAGTTCCTTGAAATTATGTCTCTCTCATGCATTTCTAGAGAACCCTGAGCTTTCCTCAGCAAGGAAGTTTTGGGGTTCCTTTGTTTGCTTGTTTGTTTGTTTTAACTGGTGTCACGGGTATCTCAAAATGTCCAGCAATTAGCAGAATATTTGACATATAGTTAATTAAATGGACATTAACTGTCGCTCACCGGCCATGATTCCTGCCTTACTTGGGCATCTATCCCACTTTATGTGGCCCATGTGACTCATAGCCCGTTTCAGCTCTAAGGTCCAATCAATCAGCACATGATTTTCCCCTGGGGATTGTTATTGGTCTGGGACAGGCAAGTGACCTAAGTTAGTTCAATCAGGCAGAGGGGAAAGAAATCCCAGAGTGAAGGCAAGGCTTTTGTTTTTCCCACAGTATGTGATCAAGGACGTGCGCTGCCCCGACTGCTGGCAGCCTCCTGTGGGGAGCTGTCCCCAGGGCAAAGACAAAGAAAGAGCACAGGGCCGTAAGTAGCCAGGCTTCGGAGTCTGGACTGGGTCTGGACCTCAGGCTTTATGAGATAATAAATTTCCCAATTTTTAAAGCCAGTTTGAATGAGTCTTTTATTACCTGCAGCCCAAAGTATATAATAACTCTTACTAAGTTATGTTAAATGAATGTTTAGTATGTGATAGACATTGTTCTAGGCATTTTACAGATAATATCCCCTTTTCAAAAACCCATATAAGCTTGATATTTTTAGTGTCTTTTAAATTTTACTTCTATGTCTTGTTAAAAATCATTTTCAGAGAGAAGAGCTTCCTAAACTAACTAGGGCATTTTTTTCCATCTCCCATCCCCGAGGTGGGAAGCCTTCTGAGTACCTGTTCCCTGGGACTTCAGATTGCTGGAAATCGGGAACTATGGGGTGGCCTCATTTTTCACCTTTCTGCTGTAAGTGTTCATTGCTGTTCATGGTCCCTATTCCACAGCTGTGTATAGACACAGGAGGTAAACCATTTGTCTCTTTAGTCTTTACACCATCCAGTCTACCAAATGTGACAGAAAGGACTGTACATGACCTGGTGACACTGGACCTTGACTAGATGGGACTTGGGTTGTGTTTCTTAGGGTGACAGTGGAAGTAGGGAGTGCTCTATATATGGGAACATACAAGGATGGGCATCTGATGAGCTGTGGCAGAGACCAAGCTAAGTATTCACAGAAGGCCTTTCATTCTCCTCTCCCTGGCCCCTCACTTACAGTTAGGTTAAGAGCCATATGATGAAATCTAGCCAAAGGAGTGTGACTATATGTGACATAAGCCCCTTCAGGTCCGGTCATTGCAATAATCCCAGGTGATCATCTACAGTCATCTTCGAAGGTCTGCATTAAAAATGGTGGCATCGAAAAGTAGGCAATGTGAAAATACCCAGGGTAATGCTTGGAGAGGAGCCCAAAATCCATCAGAGGAGGACATGAACTAGAAAGGAGGTCTTATTATTTTAAGCCACTAAGATTTTTATGGTATTTTCTTAAAGCAATTGATGTTACTTATGCTGACTAAAATAGTACTCAATAAATATTTGCTGAATGAGTGAACTGGGCTAGTATATGGTATCATTTCCCTTAATGGTATGTCCATAGCAACTTCTGCCAAAACAAAAAATATAAGATAAATATAATACAATTTAGAACTACACACTCCATGAGTCTATAGCATCTGTATCTGAATTATTCAATACCAAATGCTCAGCTCTCTGCACATGCCTGCTACAAAGTATGTGCTTAATAAACATTTATTGCCACTTTCCTAAAAAGGACCTGTGAGCTTAGTAAATGCTTAGAGTCTCACAGACTCCTCTTTAAACCTGATTTTAGGTAGAGATAAATCATTTTCTAGAATTATAGTTAATTTTCTTTTTGCCTTTATACGTTTCTTTGTTTTTTCAACTTCTATCCATTAGTCATTATATCATTCTAATCAGAAAAAAATTACAAGTTAATTTTAAGAAATTATCAATCAAATTGGACATGATATAAGGAAGCAAAAACATGTCATTAAATTAAGATTTTTAAGTCACAAACAAATACGAGAGAAACAAAGAAATGCATTCAGCAGCATTAGCTATAACAGTGTTTGTTATGAAAGAATTCTGTCAGGAAGCAATTCAAGCAAATGGTAGCAAAAGATAAAATTACAAGAAAAATCAGCCTCCGGTTTCTATTCTCTGTCTTACTTTGTCACAAAAATAAAATGTTCTGGGGTAGTTAAGCCTCTGGAAAATGAGTTTCCATCACCTAGAAGCAGAACGCTAATTTAACACAGTGATCCTTAATGTACTAGAGTAAAACACAGTGTCTTTTGACCAAAAATAGGAATTAAGGAAGGTTACAGTGTTTATTGTGAGATTTGGAGAGATAATCAGGAAATAATTAGCAGGGAGAGCTAGAACCCAGGAAAGGACGAGGGAATCTGGTAGGTGAGATGTCGTGTGCTTTGATTTAGCATCTTGTTCAACCACTCAGCATCTCATCCCCTCAGGAGTATTTATCTTTAAGTTTTGTGGGAAGAGTATAAATTGCACATAGGAATTAATTAATTTAATGCTTCAGTGTCCTACCTAATCAGATTATAAATCATTGTCTTAGATGGTGTCTCTTATAATCACAACATCCCTAAGGGATAAATTTGTAGATTAGGTTATTGATTAAATGTGGGGAGGGTGAGAGGCATAAAATCATAAGGATTGACTGCCAGAGTTTGGTATGAGCAATTGGGTGGCTAATGGTGCCATTTATTGTGGCAGTCCACACATTCTAATGTGTATAGGAATCACCTAGAAGGCTTTTAACTATTTCAATTCCCTGGCCCACTCCCTAAAATTCTGGCTCAGTAGATTTATGAGAGGAGCCCAAGAATTTCAATTATTTTAAAAGCATCCCTCACCTGGCCAGTGTGGCTCAGGGGCTGAGCATAGACCTATGATCCAGGAGATCAAGGTTCGATTCCCGGTCAGGGCACATGCCTGGGTTTCGGGCTCGATCCCCAGTAGGGGGCGTGCAGGAGGCAGCCGATCAGTAACTCTCATCATTGATGTTTCTATCTCTCTCTCTCTCTCCCTTCCTCTCTCTGAAATCAATAAAGATATATTTTTTAAAATAAATAAATAAAAACACCCCTCAATGATTCTGGTGCAGATGGGGTGGGGTACTTATACCTTTTAAGGTATTTTATAAATAGAAGGCACTCTAAAGGAGAAACAGAATTGGGGAATAGGGTCTAACATTTAAGGGCAGGGAAGAATGTCCTGCTGATGTGAATCTGAGCAGATTTGCTCCTACCTGCCCTCTAATCTAACCCTGGAAAAGAATGTGCATTGAGAAGTACTCATCCAGAGTATTAAAAGATTCTTAAACCATAGCAATGGAGATGGCTCTAAGGACTCAGGAACTATGTGGAATCAAAGAAGTCCACCCCAAAAGGCTATCATTTCCAAGCCCTGGGAATGTAGGGGGGAGATGAATTAAACATAAGAAAATAAAGCAAAAAGTCTGAGGTTCTGTGAGTACTGCCAATATCCATTTACAATCCAGACACTTTAATAACTTCTCTATGTGCTTTTATAGTATTTTCTGTTCATTATACTCCTAGCACGATATCATGCTTACAGAGAATGAGTGTTGTCGGGGAGAGAGGAGCAGGGGGACACACAGAGGTAAAAATACGTCATGACAAATAGCCCTACGAAGGCTGCCCATCAAATGAGGCAAGCAGCTTATAAATATGGTTAAGAATCTGAAGCATAGAGAGTAAAACTAAACTCAATTTACACTAACCCAGCCCCTAGGACAGGAGCCAGTCCCTCCAGTAGAATCCAGCAACAGCAGAAGACAGAGCCATGCAGCTCATGCCGTCATCAGTGGTTTTAGGAGTTCTGGGAGAGAAAGGATAATCCTTTCATTTCAACATTTAA
This sequence comes from Miniopterus schreibersii, assembly GCF_964146895.1. NCBI lineage: Eukaryota > Metazoa > Chordata > Mammalia > Chiroptera > Miniopteridae > Miniopterus > Miniopterus schreibersii. The sequence goes on from NC_138113.1 coordinate 48,137,706, forward strand.
AGATGGTATCCTTAAAAGAACTATAAAATACCATTTTTAATATCCTTATGGGTACAAAGCACTCCTTAATTGCCAGGTAAGTATAAATTTGGCAATTTTCTCAATTTAAGAAAATGCTAGAAATGTATAGAGACCCTACAAGAGATGGTGATCGCCCTCTCTTTTGGGGAATTTTTCTCTTTGAGAAAAATTGAGCAAATTATGAGGCCTTATTAATAGCCACCAAGAGAATAACTTTGAATAAAATTCGAAAGATATATCTATAATGGCTTCACACTCAGTAATTTCTTACCAATTTCTATTTTAATAGCTCAATACAAGGCCATTGCTTTGGCATTAAGAGGCTTCATTAACATATCCTTACTTTCACTGAATTCCAAAACCAAAAGATAAGGTTGAATGGTACCCCAGAAAAAAATTGTTTATTATATCTCACCTCTCGGGCAACTTGGTGCATAACTCTGTTCAGGTTTAATATCTCTGTACGCCAAACTTCTGTTTTCAACATTATACATTTTAGTTGTTCTTTCTCATATTAAGTAAATGAGGTAATGGGTTATTTCCCTTTTTAAAGTGGCCCAAAAAATGTACATTAATTTTAAAAAGTGCATGTCAAGTGGCAGGTTTAGATAAAAGTAAAATGGTTGGAATTTTCACTTACCCTTGAAAGATCAAGAAATGCTGTTTTAATGCATTCAAATGGAATAAAAATACTCTGATCCATTAGGGAGCAGGTTGCTATGCGATTGGCTTACAGTGTTTGGCATTCCCACATTCATTAGTACATGAAACTTTTTTATGAAGATGTGTAAACTCTCTGGGCACAAGGCCATTTTTAAAATGTAGCTTCTCCGAAATGAAGAAATGATTGAGGGAAGAAAGCTGTTAAAATGAAAGAACTGACTGCAGAGACAGCCACCTGGGGAGTAAGCGTGGTTTCTGGAGGATTTTCAAGGCAGAAGGTGACAGGACACCAAGCTGGGCCTACGGTGAGGAGTCACGGAGTTTAAACCATGAAAGGAAGACATTTCAAATAGAATAAATGGGTTTAATATGGAAAGTGCATTGTAGAGGCCAGCGAGGAAAACAAGGGGTGAGCAGGGAAGACTATGGGTGTGAGCCGTGGCCCTGCAAGTTTGATGTGGACATTACACCCTCACCCCTTGCTAAGGGCTGCTAAACTGGAGTCCCCCAACTTATGCAGATGGCCACTCTTTACTGCTCACACATACAGCCTCATTTAAATGTTAGAAAATTTTAGGCACTGTGTGAAACACCGCTGTAATCTTGTTTAAGTCACAAATTTACTCAAGATGTTATAGTTGCACTTCACGTTAGAAGCAACACAGCAATCGTACTTGTCTATTTCTTGGGATCAAGCCACCTACCTAAGAAATGGAGGAGACAAGATTTGAACTCAGGTCTAACTGATAGTGAGGATGGACTCTCCACAATGCCAGCAGCATCCTGGCATGGGTTGCTTCTGGCTATTAAGAGAGTAAAAACCCCTGCGATTATTTACAAAATTACCTACCGACACTTTTGCACTTCACGTTAGAAGCAACACAGCAATCATACTTGTTGATTTTTGTTTTATTGTTGATTTTTCACATTGCAATACATGCTTATGAGATTCAGGTGAGATAACTTGTAAAGTTATTTCTGATAACTTGCAGAAATCAGAAAGGTAAAGATCTGGCTCCCCCCTCCTTTGTCATCTTTAAAAATGCCACAGAGGTAATCTCAAAAATACCTGACCTCGCTCTTGCGCCTTTGTCATTCCATCTAGTTACACTCTTGCTTTGCTCGACTTCTTCAGAGATGTTCATAGCAATGCCACTGATAATCATACAAATCACCCACACACTTATTTTGAACACATGGCTGGGTCAGAATATTAGTCATTTATCATAACCCTAGCAACTTGCCCAGAGAACTCAGTGAGCAATTTTTTCTCACAAGTAGACATGAATCGGCCAATTTAAATTCAGCCTAGATAAGCATCTCCCTCCTTCAGGCTGTGGGTCTGTTTGACACCTCACTGCGGGTTAGGCTTAGGTTTCCCACATATGCCTCCATTCTGGGTCCCAGCCTGAGGAGTCACCAGCTACTCAAGAGGGGCCCTCATGACGGTGAAGGCAGAAGCACAAGAGGGGAGGCGGAATTTTGCAAGCACATTTTCAGCATTCTCTGTGCCCTGTCTTCTGCCAAAACAGGGCAGAAGCTCAGGCTCAAATACGGAAAGGACACCCAACCACTAGAGAGAGCAGCTGCAAATTCAGGCTGTAAACAGAGAGGTAAGGAATTAGGGCCAATCATTCGATCTACCGGAGAGCAACCATGGGAAGTTATTTCACATCATGCTAATTCTAACAGCCTTTCAAAGTTGGAATTAATTTTCCCAATACTCCTTAAAAGGAATCTGAGATAAAGGTGTGTTTTTTTTAATGTGACAGTTATTAAATGGCAAGTGTGAGATGCAAACTTAAGTCTCCCTAATTCCAAAGCTCTTTTGCACTTCTCTAATCATGACATATCTCAAAACGAAAGAGAGTTGATGCAAATATTTTTACTGAACTTTACATTTTATGAAATATTTTCACATCCATTTTGGTATTGGTGTAGCTGTCTGGGGTCAATGTGGACCTTTTCAGAATCTATTCTTCACCCTGCTTCCTGCCACTATCTAGCTACTGCTGATTACCTACTTTATTAGGTAATCATTAGCTAATGAGGTAACTCATTAGCTCCCCCCAAAATTAACTATAGAGGCTAACCAGTTTCTGACACTTTTCACTGAGGTGATCCTTACATTTCACACAAAATTAAAGAAATGAAGTTTCTTTTCAGAAAAAAATCAGGTTACTGTCTGGTATAAAGTAAATCAAGCTGCTCTATTACTCGAACTTACTTAAGTTGTTTTTGTTTTCATATGTATTGATGACCTACTATATGTCAGTCACATCCTATCCTCTGAATTTGGCTGATAATAGCACAATAAAGCATGTGTTAACTCCATGTTACAAAAAAGGTCATGGAGTCTCCACACATTAAGTAACAATCAAGGTCACACTGAGATTCCCACTTGGGTCTGCTGACTGACAACTAGCTAGTGTGAGTAACCTACTAGTATTCTACATTCTCCTTACCTAGAATTCTCATAAATCGCCCACCACCACCCCAGGCTCTCTGATGCTCAGCCCCTGCCGATAATTTCTATGGACACTGCTATGTCCTTCCAGAAAGACCCTTCCTGAACAGATGCAATTTCACAGTGAATGTGAAAGGAGGCCAATAGAGATCAAATTAATTTATGAGATGATGACAGGACAATAAAAAGTATCCTAATAAGAATAATTGAGGTCTTAAGGATGGAGAAGCCATCATGTGGAATAAGAAGCGGGCACCCAGGTGTTTGAACAAATGAATGAGTGAAGGTGGTTGATCATATTTAAAACTGTTTTGTTTTAAGGCTCCAAAAAAGACAAAAACCATCAATTAAATAAACCATTAGGTTAAGAGAAATTAAGGCACAAAAGATACAGTTGACTGATTTGACAGAAAATGCCACTTCTTAGCTGTCACTTGAGGTCTATGTGCCATCGAAACTATGTCTATACCCTTCGGTCTACATTCAGGCCAAATAAATCCCCTTCAGAGTCCTCAAGTTACTTAACTAGGTCATCAGAACAAAGGGGCCACAAAAACTTGATTAACTTCTTGAATTGAACTTTCAACATCCCACCTAGGTTGCTGATATATTCCTTGGATTTCTTTTGCTGAAACCGAAGCTCTCCAGGTAAAAGAGAATTGAAATCATGCTGTTAAGATCATCCATCCCCCTGTCTCAGAGAAGTCACTTAAAAATGAGTACTGGACAGCAGCCTACAAGGAAGACACAGGGGAAATGACAAACAATATGAATTAAGGCAGAACAGATGGCAGGAGCAGCTGTGGCGTGACAGCCACGCTCAGGATACAGTGTCCGTCTTGCCCAGGTTGGCAGCACCAGCTCCCCTGACTCTGGCAAAGGGGCAGATCAAAGCGCGCTCCACCCCATGGAAAGTGCTGCACATTAGCTGCCCTCACAAAGGTTTCTCCTTGAAATAGCTCATTTCCCTAACTGCTCTGGCCTCGCTGGGGGGTTGTGGATGCAAACTCCAGCCTGTCTTATCGCCCTTCCTTCTACAATAAACTAGAGTTAAAATCGGGCACATCTAATTAGATACTTTTAAGCATCTGGACACCTGGCTTTACTGGTTTCTCTGAAGGGAATTTTTAAAATTCTAAATTCAAAAATAAACTTTGTGACTAATTTATTTTTCTCTTCTCTATGATCACAGGTGTAAAGTCTCATAAATACTTCAGCCTTAAACAACCTCATAAATACATCTATGATTATTTCCTCAAGTTAGAATCTAAGGATATGAACATATTTGGTCCTTCTAATATGTACTGTCTTCCAGAATATTTGTAAAACAATTATAACCCAAAAGTATAAGATATATTCATGCCACTGCCCATTAACAGCTTTGAATCAGATGTGTATGTTACCTTTATCAATTTTATAGACAACTAATAAAACAATATCACTTTAATTTCTCTATAATTGCTTTTTTTCTGTAATTGCTCGTTTGGTCTTTCCTTAAAATCACGTGCTTGTGTGTCTATTGAGTTATAAAAGTCTTGAAATGAGGGGCTACATTATTTTTTCTGTTTTTACCACGGTCTCTGGCACAACCCTCTTCACACTGAATGCAGTTCATAAATGTTATTAAATGACTTTTGTGGATATAGTTTATCTTAAGTGATCAACAGCAGAGTCAGAGCAGGAATTTCTGAAGGCCTCCAGTGCATGGGAATAATACTTTTGTGGACATTATAAAACCTTTTCACAAAGGTCCTTTGTTTTTTTCAACTTTAAAATGAGCAAAATAAGCGCAGTGCTATTTACCCTACAGAATAGTTGTGAAAGCAAACCGGATAATATGTGTGGAAACGATCAGGAAAAAAGGTCACAATATCACATCAATATAATAATTATATTTAAAAGATAATGTTAATTGTTTATAAGACCCATTAGCGAAAGCTTATATGAAGATATTCCCGATTTCACGTGTCTTCATTTTCCATCTGTTATATTTTTCCAAATCCTAGAGCCTATATCATTTGTCCCCAGGCCTAACAATGAACTTTATAAAAGGAAATAAATGCGACTGCTGTTACGTGTATGTTTGTGCTTTGTTATTAATCACTCCATAAAAATATAATGCAGTTTTGAATAATAAATAAAAATAATGGGAGCTGAATAAGAAATGAAGCCCGAAGGAAACTATAATTTGAAAAATAAAATGAAGTTGAGGTTATGCACAGGCGTGTACATTGCAAAGGTGAACAGAATTGTTAAAGCTGATTACTTTGAGTCTGAACTTCAATGAGCAGCTTTGTAATAAACCAGAAGAAAATGGAGAAAACTGATTAGTTACTAATGTAAAATCCAAAAAGATAGGAGTTTCTCAGGAAAAAATAGTTGTTTTCTGCCTGCTGTGCCAAACCCCACCTCAACTGTAGCTCTTAAGTCTAAAAAACATCTACCCAGGAGCCTGCTGCGAAAGTGAAGCTGTGGACAGTATCTTTTATACCCAATTCACTTTAAACTAGCAGTTTTCATAAAGCCGCTCAATTCAACCTGAGCAAATAAGGCCAAAGAACAATTTCATAAATACAATCTATTAGAAGCTAAGGAATGTAGTCCAAAAAACCACTTTTCCAACAAATTCATTTGATTTTGGAGTAAAGGTCAGTGGATCTAAACTAGTTCTTGGCATCTTTCAAAATCCACTGGACTTTTACTCCTCAAAGTCCAATTTGGAAGATCTGGATGGCTGCCAAGGATCTGTGGGCTTAGAAGCTTTCCAGAGAAGACTGGTATGAATCTCTGAGAGCCACAGCCTTACAGAAATGAATGGGTTGCCTATCTTTAAGGAATTTTTTTTTTAAATCGTCACCTGAGGATATGTGTCTATTGATTTTAAAGAGGAGGGAAAGAAGAGAGAAAGAAAGAGAGAAACATCGATCAATTGCCTCCGTACACACCCCTACCAGGGATCGAACCCACAACCTAGGCATGTGTCCTGACCAGAATCAAACCCCCAACCATTTTTGGTGTATGAGGCAACACTATGACCAACTGAGCCACACCACCAGGGCAAGGAATTTTTAATAAATATTTCCTTGCAAAATTATAATTCCTGCTATTTATATTAACCCAACATCTTCAATGAACATCAATATTCTTCAAAGAGGCTTCTGTGGGAACATGAGGAATATATAAGGCAGATAAACATGGAGAGAAGTTTACAGAGTCAAAATAGAAAAGGTTCATAGAATAGACAAAAATAAGTTGTAACAGCAGAAATGCTCTGCTGGGACTTCTGTTACGCTACCCAAGGCTCTGTGTGAGGAAAGGAGGTCAGGGGACCCAGGTACTCAGATGGAGTGGAGTTCATAGCAGGTACCAAGACTGGGGACTGGCTGAGAAGGCAACACCAGGAGGCAATGGAAACCGGGACACAATCATATGACTCACGTAGAGTAGAAGCACCATCCTTGGGAAAGCAGTAGATTTGTCCAAAAAAGTGGCTTTCCAAAATGATGCAGAGGGGGCAGAGACTTCAGACACCTCCACGTCTAGCACTGCTGTTAATTCTCAGTCTGGACTAACTGCACCTTCCCCCACCCCAGACTCTGCTCACAGACACTGCTGAGCTTCCTTCTACCTTGGGGGTTATTTAACTGGAAGAGCCCAGGGGCACTGACTTGGGGGCTTGGCAGGGCTAGCATTATCCCAGGGCCTCTCAGGCTATCTTTTTCCCTCTTTCCTTTACCCTGTCTTTTTTCGGTCACAAGTCTAAAAACGAGATGAGCAGAACCCCAGTGCAAGGAGGAATGAAAAGATTAGAGGTCAGGGAAGATACTGTGTGACCTTGGAGAGGTCATTTCGTTTCAATGATCTATAAATCCCCAGTTCTGATAGTCTGAGTAAGGCATTTATTGAGAGAGAGAGAGAGAGAGAGAGAGAGTGTAATTAAACTTTTTACTTGCTAATGAGTTAACTTTTAAGTTCCCGGGAGTTCAGAAAGTTGTAAAATTCCTATTTGGCGTAAACTTCCTGACAACAACTTAATAGACCAAGATTGTAATAAAATGTGTCTTTATCTTCATTTCTAATCCTAATTTATTTTCCAAACTATTAACAAACATCATCTCATCAATTCCAAAAATAATTCCTCTCATTTCATCTTTTCCATCTATGGAAAACTACACCCTATTTTTTCATCTCCTTAATTACACATGCAGATGTGGAAAATAACAGCGGCGATAAATATATGGTTAATGCTATCCACTGGTAAGTAATAATATTTCTCCTCAAACTATGATAAAGAGGAAGCCAAATGTGTACAGATAGTGTATCGAAATAATGGAGTGCTTTCTAATACCCATTTCTTATTTGTGTGTGATGATTTAACAAATATAATATTCTGGCTCCAGGCTCCAAGATATACATAAAAGATGCTAGTTTCCAAACGCAGCAGTAACAACTCATGAAGGGGCTAGATTAGGTGTCTGGTTGAACTTTCATTTCCACATTTCATAGGATCTCGTGTATCCAGGTTCAAGCTGGAGCCACAACTGTGAGTGGTGGTTTCTTATTTCCTTGCTCATTTCCACCAGATCCCAAGGGAGACCACAGTCGTCCCAACAGTGTTCATGAGATATGTCTTCACACTCTCCTCTCTTGCTGTTAACTCTCCTCTAACTTCTGGTTTGAGGTAATATCATTTTATATTTAAACAGCCTTCCAAAATTTGTTCTTGATAAAAAAACAATTAACTTTACTTAAAAGGGCCTTCAAATATATTAATTAATTCCTTCAAATTATGCAAACATGTACCAAGGCCTCCTGCAGGCCTTAATTTTTACATTAAATTATGGCCAATGCCTCTGTTGGGCTGCAGACCACAGGAAAACACTCAAAGGGATGTACGTAGTGCCTTCATATTGGGAAGGGGAGGAATTTTGGAAAACAAAGAACTCCTCTCAACACCTCAGAAACGATACCATAGCAGCAGACATATGTCCACTGCATCAGAAGGCGAGACTGTGCCATAAGGAACATTTCCTGTGATCGACGTACAGATAAAGTTTTATAAAACTGCAAGTTACTGCTTTTATATTATTGTTGGGTATAGCAAAGTATGTTCTCTCTCTCCCTAAATGCCTCTTACTAAGCCATTACAGGCCTATTTCTAGTCTCAGTTGTCCTTGCTTATAGACCATCTGTTAGGAAGGCAGCGTTGGAAGCGTGGATTTTTGGACTGTGTTGAGGGATAGCTTTGTCTCAGACAAGCCACGTGACCCTGGACCACTTAGTTTTCTGGTGGCTTTTCTACTTTGCAGAATAGCCAGACAAGTGGCTATGAGGATTCACGTTAAAGGAGGAAACACTGGTAATAGAAACATCTTTTAGGAGAGGCAATAAATTAAAAGAGGCTAGAAAAGAAAGGCCCATCAGGACAGGAGATGGCTCAAAAGGGAACACAGGGTAAGCGCAGAGAGAATGGCAAGTGACACGAGAGATGCAACATTTTTTTTTGGTAAGAACATGGTCAAATGATTCAATTCATTAAAATGTATTATGTTCCAAGTGTTTCAGATATTATACTGAGTATTTCCTTCAAATTAGGAAGAAAAATATATATCTAATCAATTAATTGTGATGAATGCAAAATGATACATGATATAGTTGAAGTATAAACAGAAATCTAGGAAAAAGCAGGGGAGGTAACAATTTAATTTTGTTGGGGCATAGTTTTGGGTGTTGGGAAATCTCAGAAAGGCTCCATAAAGGAGATGACGCACGGTAGACCTTAAGCAGATTTTTGATAGGAAAAGATGTGAAAGGCAATGACAAGACATTCCACAAAGAAAGAAGGAAATCAGAAGCTATAGAGGAGGCAGGGCTACATTACTCAGTCTTAATAGGTGGTATAGATCAGTGGTTCTCAACCAGGGATGATTGCTCCCCCACCCCCCACTCCAGGCCAAGGAACCTTAAGCAATGTCTAGAGAGATTCTTGTCACCATTGGGTGGAAAGAAACAGAGACACTAAGGACGCTACTGCCATCTAGTGGGAAGAGGCCAGGGATGCTGTTAAATTTCTTGCAATACACAGGTCAGTCCCCCACAACAAAGAATTATCCAGACCAAAATGTCAGCAGTGCAAGGCTGAAAACACTCTGCTGTAGATTATGGTTTCTAACCCAAGTGCAGAGGGCACAATTAATGTTTGAACAGAGAGTCTTTAAAGATTATTTTGGTCATTGTGTGGGAAATTGACTGGATGGGTGACAAGACAGAATTAGGGAAGTCAATTGGAGGCTACAACAGTAGTTTCCTGTGATAGATAATGGTGGTATCAGGGAGGGAGAGAAGTCCCCACACACATATCCTTCTTTCCTTCTGACAGCTGGACTAATAATAAAAACATAAAACTGACTGTATTAACAAGAGAAAAGTTGATGCATGGGAGAATCATAATATGATGCTCAGAACATAAAATGAGGCTCAAAGAAGTGATCAAGCCAGGTATCTTTTTATACTTTTTAGACAAAGAAATAATAAATTTAAAAAGAAGTTGTCAGGACAAAGGAAAAACAACATTAGTGCTCATCAGAAGGGAATGTGAGCAAGTTTTAGGTATTTGTTAGGGAGAAATGTAAACAAAGTTTGGGCTTGGGTAGTAAACTAGAAAAGAGGCAGTAAGTTTTGCCTGTATGGACTCTTCAGCTCTGAGTTGTTTAACTCTCGCCCTAAGGGGTGTCTTCAAAGGCAGGGAAGGCACCTTTCACATGGACGGTGCCTGCTGCCTTTAGGGGGAACAGAGAGATCTGAGGGTTCTTCCTGCCCTGGCAGTTTTTTGTTTATTTTTTGTTGTTGTTAATCCTCACTGGAGGATATTTTTTCCATTGATTTTTTCGAGAGATGGAAGGAAGGGAAGAAGGAAGGGGAGAGTGAGAGAGAAAGAAACATCAATGTGAGAGAGGGACATCGATTGGTTGCGTCCCACATCAAACCTGCAACATTTGAGGGAGAATGAAACCCTAGACCCTTGGGGCACAGGCTGACGCTCCAACCACTGAGCCACACCTCCCAGGGCTGTACTCCCAGTTTTTACAGTAACTCTGAGTAATCAATACACCACTGTGGGATACCTTGGGGCAGTCTTCCTTGGGTCCCAGTGAGTCTGAGACAGGAAAGAGCGCGCGTGGCTCAAGGATCAAAAGAAGGCCAGTCTTCGGTGGCCAGATCGCAGTAAACAAGAGAGAAGGGGGGCAGCTGGACAGGGTGTCCAGGTCGTGATTCTGTCCTGGGAGCAGAAGAGGCAAATGAAGAACATTCAGCAAGCGAGGGAGGGGACAGGCACGCTCGTTTCTTTAACTCAGTGGTTGGCAGGTGGAAAAAGGATTGGAAAGGGCAGAAAGATTCAAGGCAGGAGGGAGGGGCCGTTCCCCTAGACCCAGGGATGGTGGCTGCTTCCAGGGGGTGCACGCAGTGGAGCTGAGACAATGAGGTCGATGTAAAGTCAGTTTCTGGTAGATTTGACAGTTTGATAATAAATTGGATTTGAGTCATGTTGCGAAAGGAAATGTTACAAATGCCCCCAGGAAGAATTTGTGGAGCATTTACAAAAACATGCATTCAGTCACCAAGGAAACCTCAGTATATTCTCCTAAATCAGGCATGCACAAGACACTGTCCCTGACAACAAGTTAATAAAATAAAAACAACGGCATGAACAAAAGTAAATGTCCACATGGATATCAAAAGATAAAAAGCTAATAATAAAACGAACAAGAACATTTACCGTTCTAAGTAATAACTCTCGAGTTAATGAAGGAATCCACGGTTGAAATGATAGATTATTAGACACGACGAACTCTCTGTGTCAATTCTAATGGGACAGGCAGGGAAAGCCATGTTCAGAGGCAATATCATAAACTTCGCTTGTTTTGTTAATAAATCAAAAATAAGGAAAAGAAATTAAATTATGCCTTGAACTCAAATCAGAAAAAAGACAAAAACAAAATCCCAAAGAAAGCGAGAGAAAGGAATTAAGGAGAGTGCAAGCAGAAATACAAACATAAAGCCCAGAAAAATAGCAGAATGAATAAATAAAGTGACTGGTCCTCTGAAAACCAAGCACCCCTCCCCCCAACAAATAGACAAAGTTCTAGAATGTCATATCAAATAAAGAGATAAGACAAATGCTCAAAATTACTCTAAGAAACACTAGGTCTTCCACTCTGGCAGGACCCATTCGTTGCCTGGACACAGAAAGCCCATAGAGAATGACCTTGGACCATAGAGAAATCCGCTTCATTTCTGTCAGGCGTCCACAACAGGGATTCCTAGCATTAATTTCAGGCACAGAGGTCTCAGCTAGATTTGCAGAGGTAATGGATAGGGTAATTCCAGGAGTTTCAGAGGAACCTAGGATATCATTCTCTCCCCCACTCCTCTCTTGGCATAAAGACAGAGTTGGAAGAACGGGCTGAAGCCGAGAACGTGGGCGCTCCGTGTCACTCATCATTATGGGAAAGTACCCAAGGATAGTCTCCTATAGGGCTAGGCACACTATTTTATCTCAGTTTAACACTTAATAATAATTTACAGTTCTTGCTACATTCAGGCCTTGCTCATTCATTCATTTTGCCTTCATTGCAAAACTATAAAGTGAGCACATTTACAATCTCCACTGTGCAGAGGAGGAAGCTGTGGGAAGTCAAGCAACTCGCTCAGGGCCACACGACTGGTAAGAGAAAACCTGGGACTCAAGTCCAGGCGGTGGGGCTCCAGAACCCATGCTTTTATCCGTGTCACCATGCAAGCTTTCTTTAGATTTCAGCTATTTATTAAAATTCCACATCCATTCCCTTTTAAAAAAAAAAAAAAAAATTATTGATTTCAGAGAGAAGGAGGGAGAGGGAGAGAGAGATAGAAACATCGATGAGAGAGAAACATTGACCGGCTGCCTCCTGCACACCCCCTACTGGGGATGGAGCCCAAAACACGGACATGTGCCCTGATGGGTAATCAAACAGGTGACCGAACCAGTGACCTCCTGGTGCATGGGTGGATGCTCAACCACTGGACCACACTGGCCTGGCTCTACTCCCTTTTATAATGCTAGGAGTAAGGTACTTCATAACAATATAAAGCTCATCTACCTCAATGCAACTCTCAACTTCATCTGAGTCAATCATCAGAGCAATAATTTCCAAACAGGTGCACAGCAGGACACAGCATCTGGAGATATTAGTGGATGTGCACTGAAAAAAAAGTGTCAGACACGTGTCCAATGCACTTCAGAAATTCTGCAGACTACAGCCTACTCTTGAGTAAACCATGCTTACTGATTTCAAAAAACTTGCAAATAAATTCTCCTAATTTACCTGAACATGGGACACTCTCCTCCTCCTCAAATCACAGCTCTCTTAAAATTCCACCCCACATGGTACCACGTGCACCAGTTTGTGAAACAAACAGAAGGACTTGGCAGGTTGAAGTGAGGCCCCCTCCCTCATTACTACTGTCAGGTAACATTGATCTGTCAGGTCTAGTCAATGGAATTAGATGTAAAAAATGGGTTATGGACTATAACTCTTAGAAATATGAATTCTATTTTACTTTTGTTACTATGGCCATTCTTTGCTTAGAAAATTCAGGTGCATCCAGTGAAAACGAATAGAACCAATAAGAGGTTATTAAGTTGTCCATTTAAAAATAAATTTATGATAATGTAAAATGCTTCCTTATATGCTAGTAATAAGCAGCTATACATCATGTGAAAAACAAATAGTCCACTCACAATAGGAATACAAAACAGAGTAAAAAAGAGGTTTGCAGCTACTATAGAGGCAAATGACCATTCATTATCAAAGAGCTCATCCCACCAACCATGGTCCTCGGGAAAGCTCACTCTTGTTGACTCTCACTGTGCGCAGAGCACATTAGGGCTCTCCATGCATCATCTACATTTCTTTTCATGATGAGGCTATGAAGTGGATCCTTTTGTCTCATTTTACAAGTAAGGAAACTAGAAAAGAAACTAAAAAAGAAATCTTGAATATACACTAAAGCAAACTGTGTTCATGAACGAGGTTACTGTAAGTAGTGATAATGCTAATTCTATCTCAAATAAATGTGCAGTTTTAATAACATTCTAATCTAAATCCTAGAAGAATTCCCTAACGTATCATAGTAAACTCACATTTTTATCTGGAAAATTAGAGGTGAATACAGCTAAGAATATTCTTAAAAATACTAAAGGAATTTTTCTCTACCAAATCTCCAAGTCAGAAAGGACTGAAGAGCTAGCAGAGAGATGTTAACACTCACACAAATGTTAGTGTATGATAAACAGGTTATTTCAAGTGAGTGTGGAAACTAAGAATTATTAAGAAATGTTGGGTTGATTGGCCTCGTGTTCTGGAAGAGGAAGGAGCCAGGGGGGCTGACCAGCTGAGGAAATGGATCAGCATGTTCTGTCAGCTGCCTTGGGACTGATCAGCTATCCTTGAAAAGGGACACTTTCTGAAACACTGGCAGAAAAAAAATCATTCCAGGTGTAATTACCTTGTTGTTGGAGTTTTTTTCCTTCCTGAGTTGAAAGAACAAAAAATGTGGAAATCTCACGGTTTCCCAACATATTTCGCCTCACTGGCTCCCCTTTTCCCAGCGAGCACCAGACATTTCCTGAGCATCTGATGATCGTTCAGCACCTGGAGGAACCTGCCAAGACCACGAAGGAGAACAGAGGACAGGCTTGTTGGGGGGACTCCTAAGAGAAGGGGCAGCTCTGTGTGCGAGGGAACTGGGAAATGTGCAGAGGGAAAGAAGATGAGAGGGGGTGTTCAGAAAGTGGGGGGCAAGGGCAGAGGGCAGAGAGAGGGGCCCCTGGAGGCTGGAACAGAGGGCGCACCTGGGGGGGGCGGGTGAGTCGAGGACTTCCATGGGCTAGGGGCTGGTTAGGTTCGGAAGAAGTGAGTGACCCAGAAAGAGACTGACAATAAGAAAAAGGCCCCTGGCACGTGGATGGAGAAGAGGGGGAGACGATGAAATCCAGGGGCCTGGCATGAAGGCTGAAGCTCCAATGTAGCTGTGACGACACAGGCTAAGCAAATGCCTGCTGACGGTGACAAAATGGGGCAGGCGCTCTGAAGCAGCACCCCTAGGACAGACTGGGGCCTAGTACAGTTATTCCAAACACCGGGGCTAGAGGCAGGTGCAGGGCCCCCCTGCGCATCCTGTAGAAATAAGATCTCCTTCCACCAGTGTCTACGTCCAGCTTATGCCCAAAGGAGAAAAATAAAAAAGCACTGGTCACAAAGGCCCCTTCCTCCCCACAGCCCAGGGACATTTCATGCAGGTTTCATCCACTGGTTTAGAAAGGGGTCTTCCTGTGTCTTCAGAGGACAAAATTCGCATGTGTCCTGTATTCCTAAAAAAAAGTCTTGGACTTTATTTTTTTTTTTTTACCATAATGAGAGTAAACTTGGAAAATAGAATTATCTGAATCCTTATGGCGATTCCAACAGTGGACACCTGTGAACTTTGAGCAAGTAACTCTGAGTCTCAGATTTTTTTAAATTTGGAGAAGGGGTATTGTTTTCTGACTTTCAATGATACTGTGAAAGTTAAAGCGGGGGGGGGGGAATATATATATATAATCATCTATCGACCTATTATAAAGTACATATAAGATAATAAATAAAGGGGGTTATTACTAACAATTATAGACACAACGCTTTTTAAGAGTGTGTCAGTGGTTCTCCAAACAGCTATACTTTCTTTCTCCTGCAGGACCAACTATATCAACAGCCCCTATGACCACCACAGGCCTGTCATTGGTTTCTGATAACTTAGTGTAGTAGAATTTAAATCATGTCCTTTTGTTAAGTAAACTCCTCCCCTCCAAGACAAGTGGTTATACCAAGTGCAACCGCTCTCCAGGATGGTGTGATAAAATCCTTTGTTAAAATTAGTTTTCCCAGGGGACAAATGGATAAAAGAATCTCAGGTGTTAGGGCTCAGCAGTTTCTCCAGCAGATTCCAATTCCATTATTGATTTTGCACATCTGGATGGTAAATGGAAGCATTTCTAACATTGGTTTCTCTGGGCCATCTTCAAACACGTTTAATAAGAGAATTAGGAGTTTAAACAGATTTCCAACTGTTAAAAGTGGTTCTCCCATTTTTCATGTTGATGTTCTCCAGCCTTGACCTTCTGGCTCGCTGCCATCTCTGGAACCGGGGGCTGCTCCAACCAGGAGGAGGAAGGGCCTGAGATCTCCGGAACATTGCTGGAAACATTAAGGACCTACTACACGCACAAACCTGGGGTAGGAACTAAAGAGAACTCAAGGATGTGTGTGTGTTTCTTTTTGTGGGGAAAAAACTAGAGAATTTCTGTGAAATACTGAGCTTAGTTATAAGAAACAAAGTAAGAGATGGTTGGGTATGGGCTCTGGATTGGGTGTTTGCATAGCAAAGATGTGCTCCCAGGAGAGTCATTTGCTATTTCTAGGAATTAGCTAGCCCTAGAGGGTTAGTCTCTCCAGGATCAAGGTCCCAAATTCCAGAGCATCAAGAACATAGAGAATAAGAAAATATGGTCAATACACTGGTGTCTCTTCAAGTCTATGGGTGGCACCAATTTCCCACCAGTCCTTATGCGTGTCACCATCTCCCTATATCTTGTGGGTTCCCTTAACCCTGTGCGCAGCTCTATAAATAATTATTTTATTAAACTCTTCAGTTAGCCTTTCAGGTGGGCCCTCTGTTTCCTGCCAGGACCTTGACTACTTTGATTGCTAATCTCCATTTCACTTTGGGCCACGTAGAGACTACTCTGTCACTTATATTTCTCAGGTCATAAAATTCTTATTACAATACTACTGATTTTTGACATGATACAGCAACTTTGTCATTTAGGATGCTGTTTCTACTCTGTTAAAATTAATTATGAAAAATGCAGTCAGTCAAAACGAATTTTTCCAGTATTTTCACTGTAGTTCCTCTATATTATTTTTAAATACCCAAAGAGTCAACAACATATTAAAAATGAATGTGCTATAATTGACAATTTGAAGCCTTTTCCCCCCACTAGAAATTCTGTCAAATTTATTATTGATAGTTCACTGCATGGACTCCAGGCAGAAAGGAGAACAGTCATCTCCATTCCACTCCATGGCAGGAGGCTGGGAGCCTCCAGGAGGGATGGAACTTCCAAGCACCCCAAGGCCATGCATTTCCCCTGCACTCACCAAACCTCAGCCTCACGAGGTTTATTTCAGTTCCTCAGGTAGGCTCATTTCTGTTTCGATTTTGGGATGAGTTAGATTCTCTGCCTGGAATGCTCTTCACTGCAGGTCTCAATTCCATCACGCAGTAATTCCTACTTAATTTTCAACTGAAACATCACTTTCTTTCCCTGGTCAGTGTGGCTCAGTTGGTTGGGTGATGTCACATGCACCAAAAGATTGCTGGTTCTGCTCCCCATAGGGGGTGTGCTAGAGGCAGCCAATCCATGTTCTGCTTTCATATCAATGTTTCTCTTTCTCTCTTTCTTTCTCTAAAATCAATTTTTAAAAATATATTTTTTAAAAAACACATCATTTTCTCAGAGAAGGTTCCTGACTAAATCAAACTTGCTCTTCATTTCAGAATGGCCTGTTCCTTTCCTTCTTCATACTTCTCCCACGTTGTTACTGCAGTTCTACTTGTGTCGTATTTGAGGGATCACTATTTCCCCCATAAGAGCATGAGCTGCACAAGGGCGGAGACATATCTACGGTCTCACTGCTGCTCCCATGGACTCAGCACCAGGGCCAAGGCCAAGGTCCCAATGACTAGAAGGTGAGTGGATGATGACGCATTAACAGCTGCCTCCAAAGATAGTTCTCTTTTTGCCAACCACAATGCTATATTTGTTTCCAGGTAAGGTTCCATTCTGAGGTTCCACAGGGGCGTGGTCAAAAAGGCCTCAGAGAAGAGAGACTGCATTCGTTTCTTAGAGGGGCTATGACAAATTATCACCAACTGTATGCCTTAAAACAAGAGAAATGTATTCTCTCACAGATCAGTAGGAAGTCCGGAATCACAGTGTTTGCAGAGCCATGCCTCCCACGAAGGATCTAGAGGACAGTTCTCCCGTGCCTCTTCCAGCTTCTGATGGCTGTCAGCAGTCCTCGGCATTGCTTCGCTTGTAGATGCATCACTTCAGTCTCTGTCTTTGATGTCACATGGCCTTCTTCCCTGTGCACATGTCTCTGTGTCTCCACATGGTCATCTCATAAAGACACCAGTCACTGAATTGAGGGCCCTCCCTAATTCAGTATAACTGTACCTTAACTCATTACATCTACAAAGACTCTGTTTACAGATAAGGTTACATTCTGAGGTTCCACAGGGACATGAATTTTGGGGAGACACTATTGAACTCAATACAGGGACCATTTGAACTAAGTCCTGAAGGTGCACAGACACTGAGAGGGCATACTGCGGGGAAGACAAGGCCCTCTGACCACAGCCCGTGTACAACCAGAAACCCTGTCCAGCCTGTAAAATCCATTCCACACTGAGATTTTCGTGCCTATTTCAAAGATGCCATAAAAGATCTGTGGCTGTAATGGGACAGGAAGGTAGCAGCTGGTTCAGGAGATGCTGGCTGGTGGGAATTTTTAATATAAAAATGTAGGAAAAGCTTGATATCTTTGGGAGAGTCATCTAAAGTGGTCTGAGTGCTGAATTGGACCTAAATGGAAATGATGTCATGAAATCACTTTTACAAAAGACAGAAAGGTGGGAGGGGGCGGTTCAGGAAGGGATACTGTTCTGAAGAGGGCTAGAAAAGATTGATTCTCCCTTCTCGGGTTAAGTCTAGCCAGGGAAGTCACCATCTGTTTGGATGATGGTGACTGGGAAAGTGAGGAATACTCGCCAGAGGGACCCTCTGCCAGAGACTGCAGGGGGGCTTGGTCCTCAGAGAGCATAGGTTTTGTTGGGCTTAGGAAGAAATACTCTGACCATAATATTTTGAACTATAGGCTAAGATGCAGCAAGCTGAGAAAACAAAAGTGTCACCTAAAAATGTGGGTAAACTGGCACATCCCAGGGCCTGGTCAAGGACAACATCATGGGAACAGGGCGAGGATTGCTCACCAAGCTCAGGAAAAAAAAAATTAGTCTCCTCAGATTTTTTTTTTTTAATATGTTTTTATTGATTTCACAGAGAGAGGATGAAAGAGGGAGAGAGAGAGAGAAAGAAACATGGATGTGAGAGAGAAGCATTGATCCACTGCCTCCTGCAGGCGCCCTACTGGGGATTAAGCCCACAACCTGGACATGTGCCCTGACCTGGAATCGAACCAGCAACTTTTTGGTGCATGAGATGACACTCAACCAACTGAGTCACACTAGCCAGGGCTCAGACTTCTTCTCCCTTGTGACCAACCTGACAGGGCAATGCAGTAGGTCTCAATAATATTAAATTTTTTTAGCCATAGTTAGATGGAAAATATGAGATTGAATACAGGCCAAAGTATTTTGTATATTTGTTAGAATTACGTGACAAATCCATTTACCAGCATCTAGTGTGGTGTGTCTCTACATAGCAGAGCCTGACACTCAGCAAGAGCTTCCAAACTGTGTTCCTTGGAGACCCGGCCCTGCTCCGGGGGGCAGCAGGGAAGTGTGCATGAAGGGTCAAGCCGAGGGCTGGGCGTCCATATAAGATTTATGTTAACAAGTGGTACCACAATTATACTTGTTTAGAGAATCACAGGAGATGATTCTGACACCAGATCTGCTACTAGAAATTCTGTAACCACAGATGACTCACTTTAATTCCTTGTGCTGCTCACATTCCATTTAGATAAGGGCAAGAATTAAACCCCCATGAAAACTCTTCATAAAAGTAACAGAGCTACCTGAGTATGAAGCATTATTGAGAACCGCGGCCTCATGACATCATCATCATCATCAGCTCAGTTTGGCATTTGAGGCTTATCTTTCCTAGGCTGCCCTTCCTAATCTCAGGAATTTCATTTTTTCTTTTTCCGGGCCTGCAGTTCCAGTCCACTTCTGTATAGTTCATTCACGTATCCACTTTCATATTTACTTGCTGGTTTTCCTATTGTCTGTCACTAGACTAGTCTCCAGAAAGATGTCTGTTTTGGTCACTGCTGCATACCCAGTTCCTAATGCCAAGAGCAGAGTAGCTGCTAAGCAAGTATTTGCTGAATAAATGAATAAATGAGCGAATCTAGTGTGGTCTGGGGGTAGGTGATTTATTGCCAACATCTACATCAGTGATCTTAGAAAGCAAACCACAAAAACCTTAATTTCTGATGCTTTGAATGGCACTTTGGAATAAAGACTTTTGATTGCCAAAATAAACAGCCGCGATCCTCTGGCAAAAATAGTAAGGGTGCAGAAACCGGTTTCCCCGTGGCCAATCTCTTCCCCACCCAGCATATCTTCCCTTCTGCCGCTAGAGATAATCCCTAATTTAAAAAGTTGGATTTACCAGTCCCCTCCTTAATATCCTGTGTGCCAGATACTCCTTTATTTACTTATTTATTCATTCCTCAAATATTTATGGGGAAAATGAAAGAAAAACACAGAAAAAGATAGGAAGAAAATATATAGATTTTTTTTTAGAGTATTAGAGATATGTGGATGCCAGTCAGACTAACCAGCTCAGACAGTGTCATCAAAGTAAAACTTCGGGAAAGAATCTGTGAAATGAAATGAGTCCATCCAGACAAGGCCACACGAGGTGAAGTCTCCTGGCAGGTCCACTGGCGGCAGAACTACAGCCTGACTCCACGGGAAATAGGAGCCCAGAAGGTATTTTTCATGAAGGATGAGCACTTTGGGAATTTTCAAAACTCTTGAAGTAATTCAGATTTCTGGCAGTCAGCCCAGACAGCAGTCTCGTTTCCCAATGGATGAACAAATGAATTAATGAAAAAAATGCTGGTTCTGACGAAGAAAATACAAACAGAAAATGAAGGCTCATCAGAAGTAGATCAGAGACCAGGTCTAAAAACAAATCAAAAAAATAAGAAGTAGGGTGGGGAAGGGTTTGAAATAAAAAGTGAAGCCAGAAACTCTTATTTTCAGACGGCTCACTTCCCAGTGGAGTGACCTTGGAGATGTGGCTAAGCCTGAAATGCAGGCTCCCCCTCTGCCCGATGAAGGGGCTGGGCTCCCATGTCCCTGGCACACTGTCCTGGGTGTTTGAGGAAGGGGTGAGATCATGTATGTAAAAGCCCTTTGTAAACACTTCATCAGTTTACCTTTCTAACAGCTTTACTGAAATATCATGCACATACAATCGACGCATTTAAATACACAGTTTAATATTTTTAGTATAGTCATGTGGTTGTACAACCATCACCATGATCAATTTTGGATTTTCATCACCCCAAAAAGATACCTCGTAATCATTAGCAGTCATTCCCCATTCTCCCCACCCCGGACACACACCCACCACCACCACCTCAGCCCTAGGTAACTACTAATCTGTCTCTAGAGATTTTCCTATTCTGAACATTTCATACAAATGGGTTCATCCAATATGTGGTCTTTTATGACTGGCTCCTTTCACTTAGTGTGGTTTTCAAGGTTCATCTATGTTTTGTCATGTGTCAGCACTTCATTCTTTTTATTTCAATCCTCACCCAAGGATATGTTTATTGATTTTTATTTTTTTTAGAGAGAGAGGAAGGGAGAGAGAGAGAGACATTGATGTGAGAGAGAAATATCGATCTGTTGTTTCCCATACATGCCCCAACCAGGGATCAAACCCGAAACCTGGGCATGTGCCCTGACTGGGAATCGAACCCACAACCTTTGGGTGCATGGAGCAACTCTCCAGCCAACTAAGCCACCCAGCCAGGGCAGTACTTATCTATTCTTATCTAATTTATTACCTAATCATATTCCTTCCAGGAACACACCACATTTTCTTTAGCCGTCGATGAGCTGATCGATGGACATTGGGTTGTATACACTTTTTGCTGCTGCGAATATTTGTGTACAAGTTTTTTGGTGCACTTATGTTTTAATTTCTCTTGTGTATATACTTAGGAGTGGAATTGCTGGGTCCTATGGTAACTCTGTGGTTGACATTTTGAAGAACTACCAACTTCTTTTCCAAGAGGCTGCACCATCTTACAACTTTACATTCAGGGTGCCTTTGAGGAGCATCCAAGAGACCAGTGCCCCTGGACAGAGTGCACAGCGGGAAGTCCCACAACTAGGTGAGAGCATGTAGGCCACCGCAGAAACATTTTATTATTAGTCTCACAAAGGTGGGAAGCCATCGGAAGATTGTGATCAGGAAGGTGACATGATCTCACTGACATTTTAACAAGATAACACTGGAAGCTGAGTTGGGAACAGACTGAAGGGGGAAAAGATTGAAGCACAAGGCCGTTACAGGCCCTTGCAATGATCCACATGAGGAATGCTGACGGCTTGGACCAAAAGTAGCAGAAAGAAATTATCGGTGTCTAAGTATATTTGGAAGATAGTACTTCATTCCTCCAGTGAAGCTGCGAATCATTTGATAACTGCCTCTGCACCACATCCAGAATGTCGTTGAGAGTTTTATTGATATTCTATTAATGTACTGAATTGGAAGGAATCCACTAAATGTATAGATCAACTTGGGGGACATCTGTTACAATATGGGTTTTCTTGCATGAACATGTGTCCCCGTCTTTAATGCACCATGGTAAAGATTTGCAATTTTCCTCACATGGGTTCTGTGAATTTCTTTTTAAGATCATTTTTTTCTTTTTTTCCTGTTTACATTGCAGTTGACATACAATATTATATCAGTTTCAGGCGTACAAGCCCATGATTAAACATTTATATAACTTACAAAGTGATCACCCTGATAAATCAAGTACCCACCTGACACCATACATAGTTATTACAGTATCATTGACTCTATTCCCTGTGCTGTACTTTACATCCCCATGACTGTTCCGTAACTACCAATTTGCACTTGTAAATCCCTTCACCTTTTTCACCCAGCCCCACAACCTCTCTCCCACCTGGCAACAGTCCAAATGTTCTCTGTATCTATGAGTTTGTTTCTGTTCTGTTTGTTTATTTTGCTTTTTAGATTCCCCATGTAAGTGAAATCATCTGGCATTTGTCTTTCTCTGTCTGACTTATTTCACTTAGCATCATGCCCTGTAGGTCCACCCATGCTATTGCAGATGGCAAGACTTCATTCTTTTTTACGCACCACGTTTTCCTTATCTATTTATCTATTGATAGGAACTTAGGCTGCTTCCATATCTTGACAATTGTAACCAATGCTGCAATAAACACATGGATGTATATGTCTTTTCGATTTTGTGGTTTGTGTTTCTTGAGGTAAATACCCCGCAGTGGGGTTGTTGGGTCCTTCTTTACCTCTTGTTATAGCCTTTGTTTTAAAGTCTATTTTGTTTGGTATAAGTATTGCTACCCCAGTTTTGGGGTTTTTTTGCACTTTCATGAAATATCTTTTTCCATTCCTTTATTTTCAGTCTGTGTGTGTCTTTCGATCTGAAGTGAGTCTCTTGTAGGCAGCATAAGTAAGGGTTTTGTTTTGTTATCTATTTAGTAACCACATGTTTTTGATGGGAGCATTTATTCCATTTGCATTTAAAGTAATTGTTGACAGGTATGTATTTATTACCATTTTGTTATTCATATTTTTTATCTTTTTTTCTTCTCTTTCTTAAAGAAGACCCTTTTACATTTCTTATAATAGTGGTTTGATGGTGATGAACTCTTTTAGCTTTTTTTTCTCTGGGAAGTGCTTTATTTGTCCTTTGATTCTAAATTATAGCTTTGCTGGTTAGAGTAATCTTGGTCATAGGGTCTTGCTTTTCATCACTTTGAATAAGTTCATTTTTAAAAGAAGTGTGTGTGTGTGTGTGTGTGTGTGTGTGTGTGTGTGTGTAACTGGTTATGGCTGATCTAGAGAAAAAACAGTCTTTTGTGTATTTGTTACTTGGCTGACCATTTTATTCAAAATTTTACAAAACTATCATTAGTTTTAATATTTTTCCTAAGTTTTTCAGTTTAATCTTCATATACTGAAAATTTTATTTACCTATTTCCAAAAGTTAGGCATGTCAGTCCTCTACTTTCGTATGTGAGTTTTGATGGTAAAAGGAATTTGGAATGGATCTTAACATAGGCAATGAAGCGTGGGTCCCAGTGGGACTTTGCCATAAAACTCCAGGCTTTGAGGAGCAGCAGGGTACCAGGTTCTCAGAATATGTGTATGGACTCCGGGGGGGGGGGGGGGGGGGGGGGGGAGATGGAGCAGAAGGAATGTTAATTAAGACTGCTGAAATAAGGATTTAGAAAAATACCTAAAGCAAGTTTGGATTCACTTGGATTAGACTTGTAAGGGAATTTGGAAGTTACCAGGCTGGCAACCTCATTTCATCTATGAAAAGAATGGGTCCAAAGAGGAGAAGAGATTCTTCCAAGGCTGCAAGGTCAGTGGTTAAGCCTGGGCCAGAATATGGTCCAGGTTTCTTTCCACTTTCACTGCACTGAACAGGGGGCCAACCTCCCAAGGGAGGAGCCAAGACAATAGGAATCCAAGAAGCAATAAAGGGTTTTTAGTCTCATCCTATCACTTTTGATTGAGGAGAGTAGAATATCTTATGTGCCCCACATCTCCACAGGGTGTTGGATTGGAGGGAGGGAGGGAGGGAGGGAGGGAGGAAGGGAGGGAGGGAGGGAGGGAGGGAGGGAGGGAGGGAGGGAGGGAGGGAGGGAGACAAAAAGGAGACAATATTCTGAGCCATCAATTATTTCCCCTTGTACAATTATTGGCCCTTGGAAAAATACACTTACTTCCCTGGTCTCAGCTATTATCACCTTAAAAATTAATGGTCCATTTAAATTGGAAGCTACATCTAGTCCACAGATGTGTTTTGATTCTGCTGTGTTTGAAAACAGTTTTAATTATTTGATAGCATTTAGAAGTCTTGAAAGTTCACATGAAATTTAGATTTCTGGCTTTTCTTGAAAAATGTGAAGATCTTGCAACACTGGGCCAGCTTGCTACATGGTACCAATTGTCTGACTGGGAGGTTCACCACTCACCATCTGCCATCATCCCTACTTATTCACTTAGGCTGCCCACCTTGCCCCAGGGGGCTTCTCTAAGAGAATCTCAATCTTCCCAGAGAGTCTGTTGTGGTGCTCTGATCTCAGCATGGTCTTGGAAAATATATTTTAAGTAAAGTTTACCCACACATCTGTCCCTCTAAATATCTCCTCTTCTGTATTGTTTCCAATTCAGGTGATTTATCTATTTTCCTATTGTTCTGCACACCTCCTCTTGCTGATGCCCAGGCTCCTCAGTCTTGGCAGTGCAATCTCAAAGCCTTTGTCAGTCATTTGGATGTCCCCGTTTTTCTCCTGAGCTAAATGCCCTGGGTCCTGGCTTTTGCCCAGCATGGCCTGGAAAGGAGAAAGAGACAGACCTGGCTTCCCTGGCTCACTCCCAGAACAAATCCCTCTGCTCTCTCTTTATACCTTCATTTCACAAATCCTAGGGTAGTAAATGAGTCAGCAATGAATGGTGACCATTATATATCTAAGGAAAAGAGGTCAGAATTGACACTAGTTGCTTAACCTGCTGGTGACTCCTGCAGTAATGAAAAGCAAGTGGGCAGAGAATATGTCCTGATGTAAATAGAGGCCCAGGAGCAGCCCTGTCCAGGGTGCGGTTGGGGAAAGGTGAGACAGTGTCAGGGCAGGAAGACAGAAGGCAGTCATGCTGAGGTCAGAATAGAGTACCAAGAGCCTTATCAATCGTTATAGTCTGGAAAAATGTGATAGTCTTTAGGACATCCAGGCAAAGATGAAGAGATAGCCCGGCCGGGCATGGCTCAGGGGTTGAGCGTTGACCTAGGATCCAGGCAATCGGGGTTCGATTCCAGGTCAGGGTACATGCCCGGGTTGCGGGCTCGATCAATGACTCTCTCATCATTGATGTTTCTATCTCTCTCTCTCCCTCTCCTTTCCTCTCTCTGAAATCAATAAAGATATATTTAAAAAAAAAAAAAAAAAGATGAAGAGATAAAAAACATATCAAAGGTGCCAGGCTGAAGCAGTTACCACAAGAGAAAACAAGTTCAAAGTTTATTGAGTTGAGTCTAGGATGATTATAAGAAACACATTTTAGTCATAAGGCCAATATATAAGAAGAAATATATAAGAAGAAATAAGCAAAATTTGGGGCCACCTAGAAATCAGGTTGGGCTCACAATTTAAATCCCAGGGTAGAAGCTTTTGTATGGGAATTTGGCAAGCAGAGCTGCTTAATGGTTCAATTCTCTCCAAAGTGTAAACCCAAGTAGAAAAAAGGTGTTTAAGCATATTTAATGCCTGTGTGGGACTGGGTGTGTGGGCATGCTTGGTGCCTGCCCTCACCTCTAGGTCAAGTCCTCACCTCTATATCTTTGATCATTAAGCATAGAGTACCCAAGACTAGACTTTGTGTAGACACAACCTGCAGCAGCCAAGCAAGGTGCTGCTAACATTAGGTCAAGATGTGTTTGTTTTGCTTTGGGAGCTTAGTAGGCTCCTCTGCAGGTGATCTCCATGGGCAATACGTGCAGCTAGGGAAGACTGGGACTCCCAACTGGTAGTTCACTAAGGTTCCAAGTCAAAATTTCACAAAGGGAAGCTACCACCAAGTTATAACCATCTAGTCATAGAAAGTGAGAATCTGAGTCTCCCTAGGCCAGGTTCAGAGAGAGAGAGAGAGAGAGACCTTGTGTGACCACCATGAGCTCTCCAGCTCCATCTGCTTATGAGGGCTCTGGCACTGTGTGTGCACCTGCCAAGCACAAAGCACCAGGGAACAAGAAGGAGAGGCAAGAATTATGGTGAACTGGCAGAAAATGTTCTATCCTAAAGCTCCTCTTAGGAATCCCTCCTCCCACCCTCTGTGAGAAACAGTCTTAAGCGCTGTGCCAACCTGCTCCACTACTTCCCTGGGGGAGAGCCATTAAGTAGATTAACAAAATCAATGTAACTCCTCTTGCCTCACTTGGAAAACTATGAATGGAGAGCCAAGTGGGAGAGAATTTCATCAGGCAAAGATGTACTGGGTGCCCTTTAGGTGCCAGGCCTGTTAGAAGCTGAATACAAAGGTGAATGGGCTACGGATGCTCCCTGCCCTCAAGGAGCTCTCGGGAGGTCAGGAGAGACGGGTGTTCGCACGGAACAGCAATCCAATGGGACAAGGGCTGAAAGAGAGGTGGGACTTAGCTCTTCCAGGTAGTGAGGATGGGGGTAGAGTAGGAGATGGGGGCAAGGGTGGGAATGGTAAGAGGGTAAGATAACAGAAACCTTCAGGGAGAAAGAACCATCTGAGATGACCCTTAAAACAGAAGTGCAAGCTTGTATGGGGAGGAAGGTGGGAAAATGATGAAGCGTTCCAAATAGAGGCAAACCAGGGCCGGGGAACACGGGTCCGCAAACAGCACTACGTCAGTCCCGTGCCAGCGTTAGTTCTGCGACTCCTCACCTTAAATTTACTGTGTTCCTAAAGTAATTCGATGCACATTCCTCCCCAAAACTGTCTTTTCCATTGTGTTCGCATCATGAACAGTATGCTCATCACCCAACTGCCTAAATAGGAACACGGCTGACCTTATATCCCCTCTCATTTACCATAATATCTCAAGTTGTATAATTTTCACCTTCCTTACATCTATCAAGCCTTCTCCTCCTTCCCACAGTCTGTTGTTGTGAACTAAGCTCTGAGGTTCATCATTCCTTGCGTGAAGTCTTCCAAAAGTTTTCTAAATCAACTCTCTACCCAGAGTTTGTGCCAAATCCAATCTTCCTTCTACACAGAGGATACAATCTAGTGAGATGAAAATCTAAGGTATCACCCATTGGCTCAAAACCCTTCCAGGCCCCACTCTAGTTTTTGGGAGAGGCAACCATCTGACCCTTCCCAGCAACTTTTTCAACCACTCTCCCCATTTCCTTTTAATGGTACAAAATTTCTGGACATTAAAGGACTAAAACCCTTCTCACAGCTATGCCTCCAACTGGAATGCCTTCTTCATCCAGGTAGCGCTTAACCTTCCTTCAAAAAGCAGCTCAGATGTCTCTATCTCTAGAAAATCATTCCTGAAACTCCAGCCTGTGTTTGGATGCCTTTAGCACTTGGCCACATTGTCCTGTAATCAATGCCTTTGTTACTTGACTCTCTTCCCCACAAGTATAGAGGACAGACACTGCAGACCCATCACTTATCAAGCTGGCTGTCTTCTGTACCTAGCATAATGCTTAGGCATATTAGGACATAATTGTTGAATGAATGAATGAATGAATGAATGAATGAATGAAATGTTTGAATAAATGAATGTCTCAATCACTCCATCATCAGTCAACCTACCAGTCCCCAAGGTCTCAGGCTGAACTGAATTCTCTATTAGTTGAAACTTACTCAGGGACCTTTATAAGGCACTTAAGAGAGCCAACTGAATCAAATACAATCAAATTACTAATCAACTTATTCACTTCTCTGTTCTCTAAAATTAGGAGCATGGAAATTAATATGTATGAACATGTGTAATTATAGACACTTATGCACATAAATCATCTGGCAAGCTCCCCCTGCTATGCTCATAGAGTAAGATGTTTATTTTCACACACACACACCCCTTTACCTAGAGCTGCCTCTGAAGCACCATATATTAAAAGCAAAGTGGCTAAAGATTCTGTCCCCACTCCTATTATTTATTCATTGCCTGTTCTTTGATATTCTGCTCTCAGAAGCATCAGAATTCTCCAGTGGCCTTCCTGGGTGGCATAGACCTTGAAGATTAGGGGAGATGAAATGTGATATTACTGGCTTAGAAATTTCACCACATCCCCAGGAAACTAAATGTTTCTCTCATTGGTCTTTTCTCCAAGGAGTAATTGATGACACCAAATTCTCCATTCCTTAGATTATTTTTTTTAAAAAGACAAAAATATTTTTTTCTTGTGTTGTCACATGGAGAGACTAGAAGTGATATATTCTGTTTCTTAAAAAGTTCTCAAGAAACTCACATCAGGTGCTAAACCTGAATGCTGGCCATTCATTGTTGTCCAGCAGTTCATGGTTGCTATAGTCCCCAGAGCATGGGTGACATTATGGACAAATCTATCATACTGACGGCACAAGTGTTTGGAAATTATGTGTCCTACATGTTGGGGGAGGATATCTGTCACCTTTATAGGAACAATAAGGTGAAAAGAACAGGCTTTTGAAACTAAAAGATACTGGTTCAAATCCCAGCACCATGACTTACTAGTTGTATAAACTTGAGCAAATTAATCCACTTTCTAAATCTCTGCTTCCTAATAAATGAATCAGGACAAATAATAAATATCTCATATGAGTGCTTAGCATAGCATATGTAACATCTAGAAAAATTCTTGATATTTAGTGATAAATTAGTAATAGTTCCTTTCTCCCTCTGTCTCAGGTGACTACTAAATTGAAAACATAATCTTTGGAAAGTACTTCATTGAGTCCTCAATTCCTAGATTTAAGTAATCCAGTAAGAGGGAAAATGATCCATTTTACACTAAAATGTAGTTTTATACACAATACCAAAGCTTCCACATAAAAAGCATATAAGAACTATTAAGCATCAGGCAATTAGTCTGCAACAGGACCCATGACATCCTCTCCCTGGGTTTACAAACTTTTCTTGGTTCTGAGGTAAAGCGTAGGCAATCCTCCGGTAGGCTCACGTTTGCAATGGTGAAGATGACATGTCACTACTGACCTTCTACATTGGTCATTAAGGGTAAATAGAACTGGGTGCTTAAATAAGAACTAGGGTATTACAAGAGTTTTCTAGTGAATGTAATTCAGTATTCTGCTGAGTCTTTCTGCTTTGTAGTTCTTAGCAATCCTGTGAAGGACCTAATGTCAATTTATACATGAAGGTCTTCAGTAATACAATAAGACAGTGTCAATGCATCATCAACACTGTCTTTGGTAGGTGATGGTTTTCATTTGCTAACATTCTTGTTTTCCAATTTTGAAATACTATGAGTTTTATTTTATCATTATTATGTTTCATGTTGTATGTTTTTATAAATATACCACGCAGAGTGGTAGGCATGTTTATCAGAATTTTTCACTGATAATTTTCAAATAACCAAATATTAACTTACATATATTTCACAAGTAAGGTTACACATCACCCCCCATTGCTAAGATATAGATACATAATTTCCCCCAATATTTTCTTGTACAGGAACACTTCTTTGCAATTAAACAAAGGTGATTTTCCCCTCCTTTTGAAAAAATAAAATAAAAAGGTCTTTATTGTATTTTGCTTCATATAAGTGAATAGCTGACAAAAAAATTTTAAAGGCTGTTGGCTGACAGGGTGCCCATTATCTTTGGAAATGTCTAGGATATTGGCCAATTAATCTCTCCTCCAGAATGAGTGTTTATTTCTCATGTGTTCCTAATGAGTTTACTCTACTATTCAGAGAGCAATTATTCAACTCAGTGATTTGCAGAATCCTGCCCTGAGAACCTTATGAGGTTATCTATGACCATGAACTCATAAGGGATTTACAGTGTAAACCCAGTTAGTTTTATGGTTCAAGTGGTTCATTGGTTGGTCCTGCAAGAGGCATAATACAACTATCTGATTAGCTATATTTCCAATATAAATTGATAAATTGTGGCTATCTGTCAGTCATCTCCAGAAAAGGAAGCTGTGAGGTCAAACACCCTTCCCAGCTCCTTAGAGTTTTGTGTATGTGTGAACTAAGTCAGCAACAACTTTCCAGTAATGAATATCCCCTTCAATACCACAGGATATGTTAGGTTGCTAGTGGCAAACCCCATAGCAAAGAAAGTACTAGAGGACACTTTTTCAAGGATTTAAGGCTAGTATTTTTATAAAATCATAGGCTGTTAGAGCTGGAAAGGACCCAAGAACTTATTTAATATAATTCCCTCTATTAAAAAAAATACAAAAAACTGGTGTGCTGTGACCCAGAGGAGTGAAGCAACTCAGCTAATTAATAATTTAAGTTAGTAAGTAATCCAATCCCCTTTAACATTTATTGTTTAATATACGAAACACTATCCTGAGGTCTCTACTTAACTCTTGATAACCACATGCGCTAGGCAAGGCAAATGACACGATCATTTTCCAGGTCAGGGAATAAAAGATTAAAGGGTGGCCATAGGGAATGAACACAGCCCTTCTAGCTGTAATTCCAGGAGTTTGGCATTTTTCTGCTGCTACATAAGATTAGTTAGTCACAAGTCAGATCTGGGCCTCAGATCTGCTGAAGCAAGCCAAATGGGAATTAGGCCGTGTTACAGCAGTAAGCGGGCCAGGCTCTTTCTTCTTTCTTTTTTTCTTCTTAGGGCTTTCAATTGATGTATGTGAGTGTCAGTGTTGCAATAATCCTGCTCTATCCAAATGGAACCTGAAAATGGAGAAGCAGTGAAATTTGGTAACAACAGGCAACTTTACCTTCCAGGCAGCTGTAGTGATATTGGGGCCTCCTCTCCCTCGCCTACCTCAAATCTGTAAGTCCCATCAGAGAGTTGATTCGTGATTTACTTAAGTTCATGATCCTTAGGAATTGAATACACAACTTGCAATAGTAGACCCTTGTGACTTCGGGCAAATCACTCTGCCTCTCTGGACTTCCTATCTGAGCATAAGCCGGCTGCCTAACGCTCCTTCTGTATTTCCCAGTGGTTATGCTGCACCCTAGCGGTGAAATTTTTACCTTCATCCATGTCTCTGGTCCTACCCCTCTGTAGTTTGACTTCTGTGCACACCCCAAGCCTCCTGCCCACTACTGTGCTGCTCCTCTGCACATCCTATACCCCCTGCCCACATACAAGCAGTTTGTTCTTTTGAACAGTCAGTTTAGAACTATCCAATCATGCAGTAATATAAGCTATTTGACAATTTAGTGATGGCCCCTCATAGCCTGGTCCCACCATCCCCCATACTTATAGAATAAGTTCTTGAGAATTATAACTCAGGATAAACATAATGTTCCCCATCCCGACAAAACTGGCTTCTTTTTGTCATTTTCTTTTTAACTGAAATGTCACCTCCTCAGGGAGACCATGTCTTATTATCCATTCAATGTAGAGCAGCCACCAAATCACTATTAATTACATCACATCACATTTTATTTTTCAGCAGAACATTTATCAGCATCAGACATTGTTCTCATTTATCAGTTTGTTTATTGACTGTCTTTTCCCTGCAAAAAGAGAACAAGACCCAGGACCTTGTTAGGCACGTAGTAGATGCAAGAAATATTTGTTAGCTGGATAGATGCTTGGCTATCAATGCTAAATGGAATGTTAAAGATTACTCAATCAAAACCTCTGATTTTGCAGATGAGTAAGTGATGCTCAATGCAATGGAAGAACTTGTCCAAGGACTTAGGATAAATCATTGTCTCAGCAGGACAACAGCAGTTCCCAGTCTAATTACCTTTCCACTATAACTTAAATTAGGAAGGGGGAAGATCTGTTTAGGAGCCCTAAGAGATCTAAAGAGAAAAGCTCATTGACTATATACAGAATAAAGTGAAAGGGGAGGGCTTTTTGATGGGAAGGGATTGATCATAGGAGGGATTTCTATAGATAGAAGCCGAGAACCCTGGGACATTGCATAATTCACCTCCTTAAAAATAATTTTGCTCCTGGCCGGACGTGGCTCAGAGATTGAGCTTCGACCTAGGATCCAGGTGATCAGGGTTCGATTCCTGGTCAGGGCACATGCCCGGGGTTGCGGGCTCGGTCCCCAGTCGGAGGCGTGCAGGAGGCAGACGATCAATGACTCTCTCATCATTGATATTTCTATCTCTCTCTCTCCCTCTCCTTTCTTCTCTCTGAAATCAATAAAGATATATTAAAAAATAATAATAATAATTTTGCATGAAATTAATGAGAATTATATCCATTTTATTTTGTGTGTTTTTTTCTGCTTCTGCTTTCAAAAAATATCATTTTAATTATTGCTATAATGGATTTTGTTCTTTTGGGGAAATAGACACTATTTTAATTTTCTTTTACTTCTTAGAGTTAAGGAGCCTCTTTTGTATAGTATACCAAGTATTTCTTGTTTATTGTGTCTAGTGTCTTTTCTTCCATCATTCCTTTATTAAACCTATATGTGCCAATCAGGGCCCAAATACTAAAATGCTAAATCATGATATTGCATACTTCTGAATTATTTTCCTCCATATTCTATCTTCTGGAATAGCCTTACCCCATTTTTTTCTCCTGGTAAATTCCTATCCCTCCTTCAAAACTCAATTTACAAATCACTCCTTCTAAAAGATCGTCCTTGAGCATCAACCCTGTGTCTGTCAAACACTGCTGTGTAACAACAACAACCCCTTCTAATTGGCAGGTTTAATCCCATGTTTGCTTCCCAACCAACCAATGTACTATAGTTAGATGTACTGAACTTAGAGCTGAGGAAAATTACACTGAGGTACCTTGTCCAAGCTCACAAAATTCACAGTTGTGTCTCATACTCCAGGACAATTACAAAGTCTCTTGACTCCATTAAACTATATTCTTCTTTATTTGATTAAAAGTCAAGCAAGACCTGTATCTGATTTGCCTTTCATCAACCCAGCACCAATAGCAGTGTGTGGCACACGATGGGAACTGGATACTTGCTAACTGAATTGAGTCGCACCAGCTCTAACTTGTCCTTCCAGCATTATCTCCTGTTTCTCCTCCAGGTAAACCCTGTTCAGAATGACTTACTACTGCTCAATATCATATGCCTGTGCCCCTTTTCCTGCCATTTCAAATACTAAATCATTCAACCACTAATACTAAATCACTCATCTCTAATTCACTCATCCCTTTGTAATATGGACAAAACCTAGGAGGCTGTGAAATACATTTTTGTGCTTGTCTCTACCTACGGCTGGGGTGAGCTTAACCACAATATCTGAGCTTCCAAGACTATGCACCAGAGTGCCTGGAGGCCTTTCTTGAATTCACCTTGTCTATTAAGTGACAGGGAATGACATAGGGTGAGATACATGTTTTATTTATGTCATGATCATTCTTTTCAAGATGACAGTCACAGGGCCCAGAATGACATGCCATTTTTCATAAATATGGAAGCTTTGCTATAATAGAAAAATCCTCGTATTTAAATTATAAGGTCTGTATTCTGATACTCAGTCATTATCTTAACATTACCTCCCTCACTAATCACTTCAACTCTCAGTTGTGTCATCTGTTAAATTGAAAGGTTGTCTGTGCAGGGTTGTATGCAATGGGCAGAATTAAATTCTTCATGTGAAAGGAGCTAATATGTTTGTTTGAGCAAACATATATGGAAAACATAAAATTCCCCAATTAGAGTGTGTGTGTTTGTGTGTGTGTGTATACATAGTGGTTATATAAAGTAGGTAGAAAGAGTTCAAATATAATGTGTTTCTATATAAAAAGTTTATATATAATGTGTTTGCGTAGAAAGTATCATTTCACTCCAAGTAAATTTTAAAAGAACAAATAAATTCTCAATTTTAGAAAGGTTGATTACAACCTGTACCCTTATAATGGCTAGGGGCAATGTAAACTGACATATTACTCTAAAAAAGCAATTTACCAACATAATTCTAAGAAAATGTGTTATACGCATGAGACTATTCCCTAAAGAGGAGAACACAGGAAATGATCTGTACAATATTTGACAAATGATGGTAGTTAATTTGGCACATCGCTTAACATGGGATATTATTCACACATTAAAACCATAACTCTGTGGCACATGGAAGGACTCTATGGTATGTAGAAATTCCATATCCAGTAATGGCCAATTTTTTAAGTAAAATAAACAGTTGTAACTACTTATAAAATTTGGTAAAATATATGTATGAGGGTAGGCTAAGTGCTATAAAAATAATCTCAAAACCTTAGTAGCTGAAATTAGTAAAGCTTAATTTCTCATTCACATCATAGTTTAATTTAGGTCAGCAGGCAGTGGTGGGTGGTCTTGGCTCCACACAGTTCATCAAGGACCCAGCATCTTTCCAACTGTGGTTCCATTACTTCCTAGGGCCTCATTTCCTGCATCCATCTCATCTAAAAGACAGATGAAGGGAAGGAGAGGTGGAGAAAGAAGACTACCATCTCTTAACTGTCTCTGCTTGAAAGTGACAAACAGCTTCTGCTCAAGGACATTGGCAAGAACAAGTCGCATGGCCCCTGGCTGACCCTAGATGAAGGGAGCTAGAAGTAATAGAGGTGAGTGCTCAGGAAAAATACAGGGTGGGTCTGGTGAGCACCTGGCTAGTCTGTGCCACGACATGCATATGAATAGATAGTAAGAGATGTGAAAATGGAAAGAGTAGATTTACTAAGGAGATAAGTTTACTTGCTAAGTACAAGGTTTACTTACTTAGGAGATAGGCATTTTTTCTTTATTATTTATGTTATATGTAAGAGATACAAATATGCAAAATAAAAATTACTATAATCTAACCACTATGCTGTACACATGAAACTAATATAAAATAATATTGAATGTCAACAGTAATTAAAAAATAAAATTTATAAAAAACAGCTTAAAATATTGGAACTATCTTAAATAATGTATAAGGCCAGTTCCACCTCTAATATCCAATGATTAGTCATTGCAGCATATTGAATTTTATTATCCAACTTGATTTCTGTCCATGCCTTCTCATGTCTCTTAAGAACCTGGACCTCAAGAAATATGATCTAAATTTTGCAGACCATTTGATGGGAGATCTGAAGCATGGACACTCATTAATAGGATAGAAGCTTTTAATTAAGCTCTATATGTAATTATAACATTGCTGGTTATTAACAGTGATGAGAAAAATTACACAGCCATGATCACTGGAAGAGCTATTAATGGGTTTCTTGATGACATAACATTTGCTTAATGGAAATGTCTCCTTTTATGTACCAGTGCCATCTGAGGGAAATTCGTCATTGATATTAATTTAAGAGCATTTGATCTGTCGCTCAATACCAGGTCCAAATGAGAGAGAGAATAGCATAAGCTGAGTATTCCTGCCAGGCAGAGAAGTTTAATAACAAAAATAAAATTGGGACAAACATCAAAGTCTCTTTAAAGGTCCCTTAAAAGACACAAAAGACCAGAATGTTGTACAAAGAGAAAACTGCTTTTTTTTTCCCCCAAAAAAAGATCAAAGCTGCTTATGCAGCTTGGATCATTAGTGATAAAATTCTTTGCATGCAAATTAAGGTGATTATTTCTTTCTTATAATGAAATGATGGGAGTCACTTTGGGAATGGCCAAGCCCAGCCTTGAACTTTCCTCATATACATGCTGAGATAGAATGAACACACTCAGAAACAATCACCTTTGCATGGGTTTTATAGTACAAAGATGACTGGATTCATTTGCTCCATGTGCCATAACAAAATACCCCAGACTGAGCGACTTAAACAACAGAAATTTACTTTTTCACAGTTTTGGGGCCTGGAAGTTCAATATCAAGGAATCAAAGGGTTTGTTTTCTCTGGAAGACCCTCTCCTTGGCTTGCAGATGGCCACCTTCTAGCTGAATCCTCCTGTGGCCTTTCCTCTATGTGCATTTCTGGTGTCTGTCCATCTTCTTATAAGGACACCTGTCTTATGGGATTACAGCCCCACCCTTATGACCTCATTTAACTTTAGTTGCCTCTTTAAATTTCCTATCTCCACATACAGTTACATTGGGGGTTAGGGCTTCAACATGTAAATTTTGGAGTGACACAGTTCAGTCCATAGCAATGATCATGTTCACTTTTTAATTCTAAAAGCATATCAAATAGAAGAGGTCTTCCAACTCCAGGTTTCTATTTCACACCGAATCTAGGAAGAAGGCAGGCATAATACGCACACCCTCCCCCCTCCTGCAAGAAAGTGTGTCCCCTGGAATTACGATTGCTTGTCTACCAGAGTTTTCTACCTCAGGCTCTCCAGAACCTTAACACCATCCTTATTTGAAAGAATATAGGATGAAAGAATACAGGAGGAAGGTTTGTTAGCCTTTCCAATGTCACACAGCCACCAAATTTAGTTTTGAATTCTTCTGAGTACTGTAATCTTTTTCAAGAGAATTTAAGACTGTGGTCAAACAAAGAAGGACCCAGTGAGATAGGGATTATGAGAGAGCTTGGATGTGCCCCTTCCTGAGAGGAAAAGAGAGGGAGAGAGAAAGATAGAAACATCAATGATGAGAGAGTCATTGATCGAGCCCACAACCCTGGCATGTGCCCTGCCCAGAATCGAACCCCAATTGCCTGGATCCTAGGTCAACGCTCAACCACTGAGCCACACCCGGCCGGGCGAGACTCCAATTTCCTACATGTTGAATGAGGTGAGGTACCCAGCGTTGAACCTGGAGGAAGTACTCAGGTAACTAGGTTAAATGAGAACCCAGTGAGCCCTGTGTATTATTTTGTGTAGGAGAGGAAACGTTTTTCCTCTACCTATCTTAGGTTCATGGTAGGGCCTCTGTAATAAAAGACAGGTTAACCAGAGAAAAACAAATTAGTTTATTAACATGTGTACCTCATATGTACTTGGGAGAAACTTGGGCAAAAGTAACTCAAAGTGGTGGCTTAGAATCCAGGCTTATAGAGCATCTTTAATGAAAAACAAATTTGTAGAGAAATGGCAAAATAAAGATTCTTTTCAGGCTTCCAAGAACCACAAACTATGGAAAGGTAAATATTTGGGAAACCGATAGTAGATGAAGGCTAGTTAGTACCTTGTTATATAGGTTCTCTGGTGCCATCTCCACACTGACAAGAGTCTAAAGTTGTGTCCTCTGGTAATTAACTTTTGTCTTCCTGGTAGAAAGGGGATGAGGGACACCTTTGAAAATGTGCGTCCTGCTTTTAGGCAAGTAGGGGGAAGACGAAGAGCTTTCCTTGTATCTGTTGTTTTTATTGCCTTTAGTTAAAATATTCCTTATGCCAAGGTGACATATTTTGGAGTGACATTTTCTAGTTTTTTTCAATCAATAGGGATCTGGAAGTTGAAAACAAGTGGGAAGTTCCAAACAGGAAACTAAGAAGGTAAAGAAAAGGGAGCAGTATATCAAGGGAAAAAATTGGGGTGTAGGCTTTGACTACCTAACGCTGAGAGGAGCTTGGCACAGGCTGAGAACAGTGTCAGATGCAGGCCACCTGAGGCCAGGTTCTGGCTCAACCACTTCCTAGATGGGAGAGGAAAGAAATTTTTTGACATCCTGTGCCTTTGATCCCTCTGTCTTTCTCTTGTGCCTTTTATTTTTATTTTTTAAAAAGGACTAATAATAGTACCTCTTCATAAGAATGTTGAAAGAATTAAAAGAAATGATGTTGGTAAATCACACAAAAAGTATTTTCTACGTATTACTAACTTTCTAGCATTGGGCAAGTGACTTAAATTCTCTAAAAATGGGGATAATTATTCTTTTTTCAAAAGGTTGTTACGAGAGATATTTTTATTTATATAACTTTATTCATATATTTATCTACTTAGTATAAATATCTGAATAATTCATATATAAATATAAGTTAAACATATATAGTGTATATTACTTATATATACTGATGGTAAATAATTTTATAATACACATTTAATTTATAATTTTGATGATATATTTAAAAGCAGCAGCAGTAGCAATGGGGCAGGATGGGAGTGTCGAGAATTTAAAATAATAATAAAATGAACAAAAGTCAGTCTGCTTTTTATTATTACTATACTCTGCCGATTATTTTTTTGTTAATACTCACCCAAGGAAATGTTTTTATTGGTTTTTAGAGAGAGAAGAAGGGGGAAAGAGAGAGAAACATTGATATGAGAGGGAAGCATCCATTAGTTACTTCCATACTCACCCCGACAGGGGATTGAACCTGCGGCCTAGGTATGTGCCCTGACCAGGAATCAAACCAGCAACCTTTAGGTGCCCGGGACAATGCTCCCACCAGCTGAGCCGCCTGCCCAGGGCACTCTGGCAATTCTTAACATGACCGCTGATGACATATGCCCCCCCACTATGGCGGAGCACTTCCACCACCCCCGCATGCCCGCACCCTTCCCACCCCCGCTCCTTCTTGTTTCATACCTGTTTCTCTAGCCAGTGGTATGAACAAAGACTTGGATAAGTACTAGCTTAATAAATGTCACATAGAATTTCTTAAGTGTGTGGAGCACTCGGCTTTGAAAAGCACTCGGGCACATTTACTGCCTCGGTGTTGTCAAGGTTGAGGCGCCGTGATTGAGGCTCAGCACGAGTTCACCGCAGGCCTCTTCACGATTAGCACTCAGCCCCGGCTGCCGTGCAGCTCGCCTGGGGAGCTGGAGAAAGGATCGATGCCTACGCCAATTAAATTGGAATTTCTGGAGGAAGGGGTGATGCCCAGTCATTGGTGCTTTTCTTAGGCGCCTCAAACAATTCTACCATGCAGCCAGGGTTGAGAAAGCTGAGCCGGGTGACATGGCCTGATGGTTTTGTGCTTAGATCCTGCCATTGGATTCGCAGGTCCAAATGGGGTACCTCTCTGTGCCTCATTTTCTCATCTATGAAAAGAGAGTAAAAGAACCCACCTCAAAGGGTTGTTGTGAGGTGGAAATGTTATAATCCATGTTACGAATTTAGAATAGTGTCTGGCGCAGAGTAAGAATTCAATAAA
Organism: Miniopterus schreibersii; assembly: GCF_964146895.1. NCBI lineage: Eukaryota > Metazoa > Chordata > Mammalia > Chiroptera > Miniopteridae > Miniopterus > Miniopterus schreibersii. The sequence continues at coordinate 48,176,579 of NC_138113.1, forward strand.
TGCAGGCTATTATCATTATAATGGCACTTTTGTGCATGACCCTGGCAGAGTGCCATTGCTACGCGTTGTGTGCACGAGGAAACATGTTCAGGGAACTCAGGTGCTTATCCAACCACAGAGCGTTTAAGTGAGAAAGCAAGAAAGGGATTACACTTAGAGCTCAAGGGTGACTTGTGCAATGCCAAGATACTTTCAGATTTATTAAATGCCTACTGAATACAGTGTTTGGTGTATGCCTATCAAGGCTTCTATTGCAATTCTCGTAATCATTTTCTCTATTGTATGTTTCCATCAGTAACACGCTTTAGGCCCAAACAAACAGGATCCAGCCTTGGCCCCACCTCAGGGCCCTCGGTGCTTGGGAGCACCTTCCTCTATAACTTCTCGGTCGTGTTCCACCTGCTGGGACCGTAAGGCCAGCTCAGGGCAGCTAGATGAAGCCACCTGAGCTGAAGCGGGTCGCATGTGGGCTCCAGGTCCCCTTTGGGCCAGAGTACTCCCACTGTCCAGGGTGGTGTTCCTTTAGTGAGATTGCACGAGGCTGGGCTGCCAGAATGGAGCTGACATGCTGATTTGGAGTGACTCAACTGTTTATCTACGTAAGAACTCCCCAAACTTTTGCTTGGCCCTGTACATCCTAAAGGCAGCCTTATTTCTAGTGATCAAAACAGTACATTTTAGCCCTGGCCAGTGTGGCTCAGTGGATAGAACGTAGGTCCACACACACAAAAGCCCCGGCCTAGTCAGGCTGTGTTTCTCTCTCTCTCTCTCTTTCCCCTTCCCCTTCACTCCTTCCCTCCCACTCTCTCTAAAAATCAATGGAAGCCCAGCTGGCATGGCTCAGAGGTTGAGCATCGACCTAGGATCCAGGAGATCATAGTTCCATTCCCAGTCAGGGCACATGCCCGGGTTGTGGGCTCGATCCCCAGCAGGGGGTGTGCTGATCAATGACCCTCTCTCATCATTGATGTTTCTAGCTCTCTCTCCCTCTCCCTGACTCTCACTGAATTCAATAAAATATATTTAAAGAAAAATAAATAAAATAATAAAATAAAATAAAATAATAAAATAAAATAAAATAAAATAAAAATCAATGGAAAAAATATCCTCAGGAAAGGATTAATAACAACAACAAAAAAATGGTACATTTTAAATTTAAACAAGCAAACATTTTCACTGGAGCTATTGATCACTGTATTTTCCCAGGTCTGCATGTTTTTCATTTACATAAGTCAAAGAAGACAATCCAATAAATAGACGCATATTCAGAAACAAGTGCCCAGTGCCCTGCAAAAGCAGCAGTACTGGCTACTCGAGTGGATACAAACAGATGTTCCTGAATCTTATAAAAACACATTTCCTGTGTTCTATGATCTCCCAGGCCAGTGAGGTAAACAAGTGAAAACTATCCAGATTGAAACCCCATATCTGCACCCAATTCATCTCTAAACCTCAGCTTCCTCATCTGTAACAGAGAGCTAATAACAGTACCCTACTGAGGGAACTGTTGAGAGCAAAAAATGAGATAAATAACAGTAAATAGCTTAGCACAATGGAACCACTTCTCATAATACTGTAGAACGAATTATCCTAATAGTTACATGAGCAACAACATAAAGGTTCACTAAACTTTGGCTTCAAAGAGCAGATTGCAATAAGTAGGAGGGTGAAGCGACAGCCTGTGTCAAGAACATGTAGGAAAGAAAGGCAGTTTCCACTGGGAAATATGGAATGGCTTTTTGGAAAAGGTGTTTCTAGGCTGGTCTTGGCAGGAAAAGCATAGTTCTTCCAAAGTATGTATGAGTATTTGGAGGTGGGATGAGGCAAGAGAAAAAGAGGAGAAAGTCCACATGGACTACCAGAAGCCAAGTTGGGCTGGGGGACAGGGGGAGAGTAGGCTGGAGGGTGGGGACAGGCGGCTAACATGGCTGTATGAAGACTGTTAGGGGCAGGTCAATACATAAGCCTAAGGGATAGGTCAGAAGATAAGCCTAAGGGATGGGTCAATAGATAAGCCTAAGGGATGGGTCAGTAGATAAGCCAAGGGATGAAGAGTCAGTAGATAAGCCTAAGGGATGGTCAGTAGATAAGCCTAAGGGATGGTCAGTAGATAAACCTAAGGGATTAAGGGTCAGTAGATAAGCCTAACGGATGGTCAGTAGGTAAGCCTAAGGGATGGTCAGTAGGTAAGCCTAAACACCTAGCAGGGAAATCCACAGAAAAGCACCTCAATCTTCCCCTGACAAGCCTGCAAGTCTGCCAAGACCCCTGAGGGCATATGAGTGGCTGATAAAGTTTGACACCTGCCATGTATGCCATGAGCAGGGGGATTACGCTTCTGACACTTGAGACAGACATCACCCATCACTGTTCAAGAGGCAGCTAAGCGTCCAGATGACAGGTGGACCATGTAACCACAAGGAAACAAGGTAAAAGAAGAGAGAAAGGAGCCAAGCTAGTCCAGGCCTGACAGCTGGTGAAATCCTTTGTCTGTGCTCCCACATCCAGAAGCATCGGCCAGGACTTCTGTCACCTCTTAGTGTCTTCTCTAGCTCCTATAGTTGGTCCCACTGGTGTCCCTCAGCAGCAGGCTGGCTCTGGCCTTGTTAAGAATGGATCTGATCAAACACAGCATGGTCAGCAACAGCAGGATCTGATGATCTTAGAACCAAGCCAGAGCCCTAAGGTGAGCCTCGGCTTTCTGGGTCTTAGGTTGATACCTGACTTGTAGCACCAGCTAAGCTCAGGATTAGCCGCTACCACTCATCGTGGTGCCCTGACCTGCTCCGTCCGTCTCATCTCTTAACCCACAGCTTCTGCACAGCTCCCCTGCCTGGTCTACCAGTTCCCCTAGGATATGGTGGCCCTACCCTGATCCCTGTGTGGACTATGGATGTGAAGAGCCACCATCTCCAGGAAGCTGTCCTCCCACCTTGAGCTGTGCCTGTGATGTATGAACAGATACCACATACTCATGACTGCCTCTGGGTTCGCTACCACTGCACCTTGGGTAGGTTTTATGAAGCTGACAGGTGCTGAAATCATGCCTGACAGTCTTTGCCTTGGCCTTTGTGCTGTACAGTGAGTCACCTTCCTTCAGCATCCCCATCCCCTCCAATCTCATCCAGCCCAATGGGGCTGCGTTGCCTGCCCAGCTCACCCTGTGACTACCTGAAATATGACTACAGAGAAGTTTAAACCTAAGTAGCAAAAGAAACAGAGTGTCAGTGGCCACATCTGCTATAAGCTACTCAAGCTCATTTGGACCATTGTGTGCAGGTTCAGCAGGAAGAAGGGAGTAACCACTGCATGATAAGGCAAAACTCTCTGAACTTCTAGCATACTCAACAGGAGGACTCATCCCAAGTTTGAGCTAAAAATCAGATGCTACATCTCAGCATCTTGCTCCACATGTTCATCTAAGACCCTCATTGTTTATTTAGCAGGTCCTGCCAATAATGATATCAGGATCAGTGGCTGCTGACCTTGGCCATACATTAGAATCACCTGGGCAGATTTAGAACCTGTTTGCCCAGGCCAATTAAATAGAATCTTTTGGGGGGTGGGGGTAGGAGAGATGGGGCCCAGGGCTTCATAGTTTCTAAAGCTCTCCAGGTGATTCAAGTGCAGCCAAGGTTGAGAAGCCCTACCTAGGTGGAGCAGACTAAAAATGGCATGCTGCCCCCCAGCTCTGATACCCCTAACCAGAGACTCTAAGCCCATCCTGCTATAAATTGGGGGTGGGGAGTGAGATGGAGTGTCAACTCCTGCAGCACCAGGAACCAAACTTTACAATTAATTCCCTTCAGGCAACAAGTAATGTGTGGTGGGTGAAGATAGTTTTATTTGAAAAGGTCCGCTAAGGGAATTATCTGTGTTTAGGTTTATTCTATAGACACAGAACTGTGTTTAGGAAAGTACCAATGAGTATAGGTGCCATGGTTTAGAAGATAACCATGGATCAAGCTGATAGCTAAATAGTTCTATATGTGAAATAAACAGGAGGGGAGGGGAGATGAGAATGGAATGGAGAAATGGCAAAGAAATAGGGCAACAGGAAAGTGACCAGTCAGAATTCCCAATGACAGGGTAACTGAACGACTTTTAACAACGGGGGATAACTAATATCCCAATTAAAATAACTAATGTTACTATAAATCATCTTCTCTCCTTCCAGTGCATCCATAAAATCTGCAACACTTTTTCATGCTTTGTGTGGATGGTGTAGGCAAAAAGCAAGGGGAATGCTGAGTTCTGGTGCTCGATAAGCAGAGAGCAGAAAAAACAAAACAGCCCTGGGAAATGAGACTTGAAGGAGCGTGAGGGTCCAGGGAGACAGATGCTGAAATCGGAAGTGCCCGTGAATCTACAGAAATATTGGGGAGGGGCACTGAATTTCCTGTGGGATGTTCAAGGTTTGTTAACATAATTTACTCTCAGAGCTCAGGGCAGCATCCGCTGACAACTGCTCCCACGTGGAATATCACTGGATAGCATCTCTGCCCTATTCTGCAGTCCTGAGTGTATCTGAAATGCATGCCATTCACTCTAACTACAACAAGTTGAGAGTACACAAAATGATAGATGCACATATATTTCAAGGCTTCTTTCTGATGAAAATAAGGTAAAATATAGCAGGTCACCTCAGCATCTGGTTCACAGCCTCAACCTCATTCTACACAAAAACACAAAGTTTGTGCTTCTTTGCAGGGAAGACCTCTGGTTTTCTGCCATCCCAGGCGCTTCTGCATAGGAAGATGTTAGATTTCACAAGGCCCACCCCGGTCATATCACCAGCTGTGCTCCTCACAGCCGCCCCTCAACGCACAGCATGCTCCCATTCTGAAAGGTGAACAGGAAACTCAGCCAGCTCAGCAGAACACACTCTCCCGATGCACTGAGCAGGTTTTCAGGTACTCGGGACATGCATCAGCTGCCACTTCCTGGGATACACAGGCCCTGCAATTCTCCATCCAAAATATGCATAGAAAGAATTTCAAGGGCAGATGTGAAGGAGGGAAAAGCCTAGGAAGGGCAGTATTTATTTTAGTTTGAAAGGGAGGTCATGGTCTGATCTCAGCTGACTGAGACATATGCTGCTTCCTAGCAGAGAAAATAACAGCAAAACAGAAAATAGAATACAGGGGGAAACCCAAAAAAACTGTTGGAATGTCCATTCTATAGAGTGTCAGAACTGAGACCAATGGGAAGCAGATTTGGGCTCAACTTAAAAATATTGTAAGTTCTGACCATGGTAGGAAGGCTTTCTTTATGGAGTAGTGGGAAGCTGAAAACAGAAAGAGAGTCTGAATTGCCATTTGTCACATATTCTTTGGGAGGGGTGAGTAGTACTAGATGCAAATGTGAATGAGGCTTTGGAGCATCTCAGACACACCACGAAGCAACTCCAGCTGCCTCCATGCACAAGTCCAACCCTGGCCGACTGGATGGTCCTGAGGCACTGAAGCACCTGGGTAAGTCCAAGTATCCTGCAGTTGTCTTAAAAGAGAAAATTAAATGGACCATGAGCTGACTTTTCACAAAATAAACTCCAAAGAAACTAATACAAAATAACATTGAGCCCGGCCAGGCGTGGCCCAGAGGTTGAGCGTCGACCTAGGATCCAGGAGATAGAGGTTCGATTCATGGTCAGGGCACATGCCCGGGTTGAGGGCTCGATCCCCAATGACTCTCTCATCATTGGTGTTTCTATCTCTCTCCCTCTCCTTTCCTCTCTCTGAGATCAATAAAGATATTAAAAAAAAAAAAAAATGTAAAAAAAATAAAAATAAATAACATTGAATGTAAACTGTAATTGAAAAAAAAAGAAACCATGAGAAAAAAATTTAAAAAAAAAGAAACCATGAGAAACACAACTGACTAGATTCTGGAGCTCCAAGAGCAGCCTAGGATTCACTCTCTATTTCCTTGGTGATTCAGGCACAAGGTGGAGGACATGATGCTATTTGGTGGGCCAAGGGATGACTCAGAGGAATGTAGGAGGAAAAATTCAAAAATTGCCCCCACTCCCAAGGACATTACTGTCCCCAGGTTTTCAATCAAACACTAACTTAGGCACTGCTGTGAAAGGATGTTGCCGTTGTCATCAACCTTATGAAGTGGCCATTTTCTGGATCCAGCTAGTCTACTCATGCTGGCCTTTAAAAGCAGGGAGCTTTCTCCAGCTGCCCAGAGCAAAGGAAGGAGGAAGGAAAATCAAAAAGACCCAAAGGGTGGAAAGGACTGGATGCTGCATGACTGCTGTGCAGACAGAGGGAGCCACAGAGTAATGGGAACAGCCTTCAGGAACTGAGGGCACCCCCCCCTGGCAACCTGCAAGGAAACAGGAACCTCAGACCTGCAATCGCAAGGAGCCACTGCTGCCAACAGCATGACAGCTTGGAGGTGGATTCTTCCCAAAGCCTCCAGGTAAAAACCCAACCCAGCTAACACCTCGACGTCTGCAGCTCATGAGGCCATAAGCGGAGAGCCCAGTCAAGTCACTGGGCTTCTGACCTACAGAACTGTGAACTCATAATGAGAATCATAAACCTTTATGTTTGTAGTAGTTTGTTACACCCAACTCAAGGAGCCACCATCAGAAAGGAGCATGATAGTTCTCTAACCAGCCTTACCCAAGCATCCCCAATGAAGAGTTGTCAGGTGGGTGACTTTGTCTTTTGTGCTCCACGTTTCTCAGTTGTGAGCCCCATTGCCCTTCTTTGGTGACTCTCATGCTGTTCTATTTCCTTTCCCTAATTAGAGCTTTCAGTCAGGTTAAAGTGTAAATAACCTAATGTAGTCCTCCCAGGGAATTTGTGCTTTAACTAGAATCAAATTAACCTAAAGGGTTGGCGTCTAAGGGTAGGATAGCAGCCATCATTTTACTTCATATCCATGAAATCACAAGAAGTTGATAGGCCCTGAATATGTGAGCAGCATAGACAAGTGGGAGATTAGGGAGAAATAGGTTCAAACCGGCAGCTGATAACAAGGTAACAAAAGAAATCTAGACAAGCCATATCCCAAGATCACTTTTCAATGTCTTCGATGTCAAGTTTGTCAAATGTTAACTTTAAGTGCTTTTGAGGAAAATATGCAGAGAGCCAAATTAGGAAAGCAATACGCAGGGGGGAAAAATTAGCCTCTTAATTAGATTATTCTCATTACATAGACTTACCCTATTTCACCCTATTAGCTTCATTGATTTTACTTTTAGAAAAAGAACAAAGACCCCCAAAATCTAAAATACTTTTGACTTGATTAAAAGGAAAAGATCAAACTATTGAGAAAAATATGTCCAAAGGGAAGATTGATTTTTTTTTCCCCCTCTAGTTTATAACAAATTCAGCAGCAGCAGTAACTTGGTGAAAGATTTCAAGAGGGATACATATTCTGGAAACTTTCTGATGTTTATTGAATTCTGTTTGCCAGTGTTATAGGCTCAGTTGTATTTCCCAAAAATTTCATGTGTTGAAGTCCTAACCCCTAGAACCTCAGAATGGGACTGTATTTGGAAATTGGGCCTTTAAAAAGGTGATCGAGGTTAAGTGAAGTCACTGAGTAGGCCCTAATCCAACATCACTTCTGCCCTTATAAGAAGAGATTAGGACAGAGACACACACAAAGGAGAAACCGAGTGAAGACAGGAAAAAGACAGCCATCTACAAGCCAAAAAGAGAGGCTTAAGAAGAAACAAACCATGCCAACACTTTGATCTTGAGCTTCTACCCTCCTGTATCATGAGAAAATAAATTTGCTGTTTAAGCCACATAGTTTGTGATACTTTTTTATGACAGCCCTAGCAAATTAATATAGTCAGTATTCCAGACAATTATTTATTGCTATTAGCCTTACCTTAAAAAAAAGTCTCCAGATATTTTTATACTATCAGGAGGAAAAGAATATTATAAAACATTTCTTTCATTCATTAATTTACTCTTTAATTCAATACACACATATTAAGCACCGCTGGATGCTCACTGTCAGTCCTCTGTGAGGTATCTCTTTGGTAGGAAAACAGAGAAACTTAAAATCAGTCATGTGGGCTTGAGTCCTATGACCATCCACAAAGGAAGGTTACAGCTTAAAAATGAGTCAGTCCAGTCCTTACATGAGCAAAGGTTCAGGGAAGGACAGGATTGATGGTTGACTGATGGTCAGATAAAGAGCAGAGGACTCCCAGGGGAGGCACTGGATGCAGAAGTTGAGAGCAGGTTGGAGCTCAGTGACCTTGGGCTTCTGTGTGCCTGATTCAGGCTTGAAGCTTGAGCCTAGTGGCATCAATACAGCCCTCCCAAACTCTAACGTGTCTTCAGTTGTGTCTTTTTCAACATTTTTATAGGTTCCTAGCCACGTTTATCAACTGCATGGAAGACATTATGTTAAAAAGGAAATGACTGTCTTATAATCCAGTTTCAAATGTATCTTAGCAGCCTGGAATGATGAGCTGAATCTTACAAGATGTAGTTTTTACAAAGATAAATGTAAATTTCTTCATGGGTCTAAATAATCAACTCCACAAAGAGGCTGGGGTGAGAACATGGCCCAGCAGCAGCTAATGAGAAAAGGCCCAGAAGTTTTAGGAGACAGAGAGCTCATTGTGGCTGCCATCTCCCATGGCTTCAACAGAAACGTAACATCAGAAATTGGGAAATAATTGTTATTTTCTTTTTGTTACTATTTAGGTGACCATATCTGATGTATGGTATTTAAATTTAAGCATCACACTTCAGGAAGGACATAAACAAATTGAAACATGCTCAGAAAAAGATAATTAGAGCTGAAGACACATCCATTTGTTTACTTACTGGAAGAAAAGGTAGAGAGGGCAGACTGTGAGCTGGGTTTATGAGATGAGAGGCTAGATTGTGGGCAGGAAAGAAAAAAACTAGAAAAAAGTTTTGGAGTCAGACATGTGTAAAGTTAGTCTAGTTGTAGTGATATTTGAAAAGCAATTATATATTTTTGTCTCTTCTATTAATATACAAAGGGTTCTGCCTCTAATACTTAAAGATAATTTTTTACCCTATCTCTAGATCCACTGAGCCCACAAAACAATTAATTTGCAGACCAGCACAGGAGCAGCTTACTAAGTAATGGAAAGTTATGAAAAGAATCATTTCTGTTCCCTGCGGGAGAGAATCACTGTATCGTGTAATGCCTCCTAAGTGATTCATTCTTTTTGACAGTAGAACCCCCCTCAAATGAGCTGGTAATGAAAGGAGCAGTAGGTAACCTCAACTCTGCTCCTTCCTCGCCAGTCACATGAGATGACTGATTGAAAGTTTTCTAGAGCCTCTGATGTGACAACATGGATGAACCTTGAGGACATTATGCTAAGTAAAATAAGATAGACAGAGAAAAACAAATAGTGTGTGATTTTGCTTATATATGGAAGCTAAAAAATAACAACAACAATAAAAAAATTCCAGCCAAACTCATAGATGCAGAGAACAGATTGGTGGTGGCCAAAAGCAGGGAATAGAGGGTGGGTGAAATGCTTGAAAGGTGGTCAAAAGGTACAAACTTCCAATTATAAGATAAATAAGTCATGTAATGGAATGTACAGTATGGTGACAATAGCTAACAATACAGTATTGCACATTTGCTAGTAGCTAAGAGGGTAGATCTTAAAAGTTCTCATCACCAGAAAAAAATTGTATGTTTATGAATATTAGCTATACTTATTGTGATGTTTATTTCACAATATAGATTCATACTGACTCGTTATGCTCTACACCTGAAACTAATATAATGTTATATGTCAATTATATCTCAATAAAAAGGAGATTTTCAAGTGGGGGACATCAGTGATACTCTCAACAATAAAAATAAATTTTAAAAAGTTATTAACAAAGATCTGTGATGATTTTTCCAAGCTCTCTTTCCCCTTTTGCAAGCCTCTTATTCTGACCACCATCACCACTACCAACAGAAAATGACACAGAGTGTAGTGTGTTGCAGGCACGCTCTTTAATTCTCCAGGTCCCGCGCCATGGCGGTGAAACACACTCTGCCTCCCTAGGTGGGTCCTGGCCCTCTCCTGCCTCCCGCCCCTTTGTCAGAAGCGGCTGGTCCTCCTACAGGGAAATGAATGCTATAGGTCAGTTCTTGACTAAAGTGATTGTAGCCAAATAGAGGCTTGATGTATTTTGCAAGATGTATTTCATCTTAGGAGACAAGGTCTTCTATCTAAAACTCAAAGTCGGGGTGCTCTTTCCCATCCCCCAACTGCAATGTGTCCTTTGGGCCTGGACTCGGGTTCTTTCAGCCCTTCTGCCTCTGGGCACACAGAGGGCAGAGCCTTTTGACCAGTGTCCAAATCACCATGAGAAACAGGCTACCCCACCACTGTGCTATGAACTCTGGGCTGAAGCTTGTCAGGAACTGTTCACTGGTTTTCATCAGGCCACATCAAGGAAAAAAAATAAAGATCACATGACTAAACGGATCAACAGGAGTGCTAAACCAAGAGCCAAAGGGTACTAAAAACAGAGGCTATTTTTGCAAAGCTCATAAGCTCACCTTATGGAGCGAAGCCCGTCAAAACAGATGACACCCATATAAACACCTACATAAAGGAGCAGAAAACCAAGACTAAGCCAAGACTGAAATGGGTGCTTGGGAACCTTTGGGCTTTGTCAGAGGTCAGCTGCTGTCCCCGGCTGCCTACCAGAAGTCATGTTGGTGCTAAGTTCAAAAAGTCAGTCCCAGCTTTTCCTCTCTTCCCAGTGAGACAGAAACTCTGCAGCAGACATTAGTTTACCCTGCTCCCTGCCTTGCTTCTTTCCTAGAGTCACTTCCTATGTGAAAGAGCTCTGATGTCCAAAGGCTTAGGAGGCTTAGGGGGATGATAATTGGGTGAGATACTCATAAAGAACACTGAAGCGTCCTTCCTGCAACCCCTGCAGCATCCTACAATTTTTGGAAGGGATTTCAGTCCCACGTATCTCTGCTAAACACCTTGGCCTCCAGCCTGCTCCTTGGCTGCCCTCCTCTCATCCCTGACATAATAGCAACACTACACACACACACACACACACCTTTCCCGCCAACAACATACAATAAGAGCAACCGGGGGAAAAATATTTCCTCCAGCCACAGTAACACAATAATGGCATCAACAAAGCGGCTGACACCATGAGCATCTTCTATGTGCCAGCCACCATTCTGTTCATGTTCAATGTAACATCTCCTTTAAACTCCCCAGGAGTCCTCTGTTTTGCAGGTGAAGAAACTGAGGCACAGAAAAGTAAAGTGCCTTGTCCAAAATCAAATGACTAATAAATGGAGGAGCCAGCCCCATTTTTAGCCAATAAGCTCTGTGGTTTCCTGATACCTATAAAAACTGGTCCCAGTACAAACCTCTTCCTGTGGCCTCTCTCTAAGCCACGCTTCCTCTCCTCTCCTCAATATTCCACTTTCTGTCAGGGTTTCCTCCCCCCAACAATATCCCAGAACATTTCATTGAGCATTCCTGCCATTTATTGGTTCTAAGTGATGCCTGGTTGCCCCACAACACTGGATCCCACCCTCAGATACATCAAGAAAGCACTGATAATGCATCTGACCCCTAACTTCCCAGTTCCTATTCTTGCCTGCACTGACCCCTACCTGCAGCCTCAAGCCACACCTCACACCTTCTCCTTACCCATAACTGTTCCATCTCCAAGATCCCCAACAAGTAGCCTCCACTCTGGATGACGAATGTGCTTCCGTTCACCATGCCTGCTCCTGCACACCTGCTGAGCCCACCCTTCACATCACAACGTCTGAAAATTCTACTTTGTTCACTTCCCACAGCCTATGGACCCCTGGACAACTGCCTAGGCCTGTATTCAGTCGTGGTTCTCTCTCTTACGCCTTTGCTGCCTCTCTACTGAGCTTCAATCCTCTTTGGCCCTACTTACCTCAGAATAATCACAGTGTATGTGTACCCCTGTCCTCATTCAATTGACTTTTTAAAATTTATTATTTTATTTAAATTTTTATTTTTTTATTTAAATGTTTTATTGTTGACACTATTGCAAATGTCCCCAATCCTGTCCCCTTTGCCCACCTCCACCCAGCCCCTGCCCCCCTCACTTGGCCATCACCACACTATTGTCTGTGTCCGTGGGCTATGCATATATGTTCTTTGGCTGATCCCTTCACCTTCCTTCATCCAGTCCCCACCGTGCCCCTCTGCTCTAATATTTGTCAGTCTTTTCCATGTACCCATGCCTCTGTTCAATTTTGTTCATCAATGCATTTTTAATTTTTTTAATTTAATCTAATTTAATTTTTTCCATCACTTTTTATCCCCTCTATACCCCCTACCACATCCACCCATCCAACCCTCCACTCCTGCCATCACCACACAGTTGTCCATGCCCATAAGTTCCCTCTCTCTTTTTTTTGCTCAATCCCCCCTCCCCAGAGTTGTCTGCCTGCTCTCTATCTATGAGTCTGTGTCTATTTTGTCAATGCATTTTTAAAATTGAGATACGGTGTCATCCATCAAATAAGCAAATAAATATTTTCCAAAGATAACACACTATGCTAGTGCAGTTATGGTGAAATAGTACTTTCACATAGTGCTGGTTGCTACAAAACAAATTATGCAATTTTTTGGATGGTATATGTAAATCAAGTCCTATTAAAATCAAGACTATGTAAATGTGTGTCTGTAAGTCATTTCCTATTGAAATTCATACCACTTTACTCGGCAATTTGATATCTATGAATCTATCCTAAGTAAATAATTACTCCCCTGAAGTGTGTCCCTATCCCTCTAAACACCCAAGTCTACACATTTATCAAGGCCCAGAACACTTTCCTCCACCTCCAGGGAATTTTTAAGGCCACAAAGAACTGTCTGGCCTTTGAATTTCTAATGCACTTGGTGTCTTTGCTTCTCAGGCCTGGCATTGCTGGTTTTCAATTCATTTAAATTCAACAGATTTTTATGATACATACCCACAGCAGACTGGGAGATACGTCAGCACCAGGGAGACAAAGGCTAATACAGCTAACCTATGATCTTGAAAGGTCACCTCTTATCCTTTCACTGTTAATCTTTGAGCCCGAGATGGTTTTCTTGAGAGCAAGGACCATGGCTTACATATTTTATATCTGAAGCACCTAACACAGGGACTTGCAAAAATGCCACAAACACACAGTCACTTAATAAACCTTTTCACTGATTCGTTTAATGATACAATGTGGTGTCATCGACCCCAGAATCTTTATTCCAAGGTTTTCCTCATGGTAAGTTGAGATTGTCCCAACTTTGTACAGTCCAACCTTGATTGATGGATATTTGGTAAAGAACTTAATTTTTAGGGTAATCATTAATTTACATTTCCTTTTATGTATGACACAAAAATAAAGCCCCCCCCCCAAAAAAAATAAAACATTTTTTCTCACTAAGGAAAATATATTTCTACATATCTAAAATATAATTAAAGCCCAAGTAAAGACAGGGATACTGCCCTGCGGACATGGCTCCACAGTTGAGCATTGGCCTAGGATCCAGGAGATCGAGGTTCGATTCCCAGTCAGGGCACATGCCTGGGCTGAGGGCTCGATCCCCAGTCAGGGGCTTGCAGGAGGCAGCCGATCAATGACTCTCTCATCATTGATGTTTCTAGCTCTCTCTCTCCCTCCCCCTTCCTCTCTCTGAAATCAATAAAGATATTTAAATAAATAAATAAATAAATAAATAAATAAATAAATAAATAAATAAAGGATACTTATAAATTCAGGACCTATGGCAATATTATTTGCATTTTCTAGATAATGCCACCAAACCTCAAAGAAGTTAACAGATAGTGAAACTAGTAAGAAGTGGATCTCAAATTGATCCCCAGGTTCCCCTCATTGCACTATTCTCTTTCCCTAATATGCATACATATGCATTTTATAAATAGACCTTCCCAAGGGGGAAATTTTTTCTTTGTATTTCAAAACACCTCAAAGTCACTGTAAACCACTCAAAGACAGCCCACAATAGACTTCTTGTTAGAGGGTTGACCTTTCATCTCCAGCCCTTCCCACCTCCATTTCCACACCATCATTCATGTTTCATGTGATTTTTCCAGCCCTCATGCTGCCTGGGTTTTCTTGCTTAGGTCACCGTGCTAATTTTTACTGTACAAAATATCAGTGGAAGGAATGAGCCAGGGGAGAGGCAGGTGCATGAAGCGTGGGCCTTTTAAGGTACCTGGACTCTTTAAAGATGCCAATAGGAAACAAAAGGAACCCTCAGATTAGGATAATTTAGGAGGATTGTATAATGGGTTGTTTATAAATCAGGTATCTCCTTTATTAAATTGGTGTGTTACTGCCCCTAGCCTTGAAGGGACAAGAAGGAGACGTAGGAAAGAGAAAAGGAAAGAAAGAGACTAAGGTGATCTCAAAGGGGTGGCCCCTGGGGAACAAGCACTCTGGCTTCTCTGTTTCCTGCCTCTGATTTCCTGCCAGGGATCAGCACCTCCAAATGCAAGAAGACGCCTCCTCCTGAGGGCACAGGAGCCGCTGGTGCGGTTCATGGGGGGCCAGTCTCTTCAGGCAGCCAGCGGCTCAGGAAAGCACAGAGTGTGAAGGCCCCATCAGGCAGAGCCTGGCACAGGCAGTGACATTCCTCCTCAAAGACTTGCCAGCTCTCCCATCTTTCACAGAGACAATAAAAAGTTTAAATTCTCAAAGTTTGTTACTGTGAATATTAGACTCAAAATGAGAACTGTCTAATAGGTAGTGTGCCCTAATAACATTCAACGCATTTGGTTCTTGGAATATTAGCAAATATTTTGTCAAGTAGACTGAACCAACATCAATCAGTCCCTACTTTGATTTCCTTATCATCAGAAATGTACAAAATACTCACTACCAGAACCAAAGCTTTCTCAGTAATGGCAAACACAAAAGAGGCATATATTTTGTGTTATTAGCATCTTAAAAGGGCTCATCTTTTATTGGGGGACTTTGTAGTGAATGCACAAAGCTTGATGAGAGCAGAGCACCAGATCTTAGAAATGGAAATCCAGCTGTCATACCATGGATGTCGGAGTCATCCCCAGTAAAATGGGAGAAATAATATATGCTCTAATCACCCAGAAAATGTTGTTGCAATAGACACATGAAAGCCCTTAATAAACCACAGAGTGCCACACATACACATACCTCTTACTGTCGCCTCATTATGTAGGTTTATCAGATCTTCCCAGTAGACGGAAACTTCTTGGGGACAGAGACTGCTCATTTTCCATAGTATCTACCACAGAGCCTGGAATATAGTACATGCTCAATAAATAGTTTGTTGACATACAAATACATGTCAGCACTTCCCCAATACGTAATGGGATTCAGTCGTGCCATCACCTCTAAGCACAATGATTTTACATAAAGATACAAAGGTAGAGAGTTAGGGAATCTTGATGAAATCAGTAAGAAATTGTTATAAGTGCACATCAGAGCATGTTATAAAGCAAGTACTCTGTGTGGAAAATCCATCAGTGGACGGAATGAGCCAGAGGAGAGGCAGGTGTACAAACTCACTGCCAGAAGGAGAGTGTATCAGTCAAGGTCCCAGGAAGAAGTGGCACCCTTGCCGGGCCAGGCACTGGCCGGACAAGCACAGGGGCACTCCTGGCCGAGCCCAGCCTCCTTCCAGAGATCTTTCCCCCGGAGAGCCGCCTGCCCTTCCCCAGCCAGCCGTGCCCTTGCAAGTTTTCTCAGCATTATTCCTCTCAGCTCTTTTGTTGCTGGCTGTTAGAACTGAAAACTTTTATGGTGTATATAAGCCAGAGGTGACACAATTAAATGAAACTATTTGTCATATAAAATTTACATCAGCAAGAATTAAACGTCAAATAACTTAGGATTGACAGCCTCTCCTGAGTCATAAAGACTCTCAATTAGTCTTGTGAAGGATATTCCCACAGTTTCTAATAAACTCCACTGCACCCAAGACTTCCTTTCCAAAAGTGCCAAGAGGAGAATGTCAATGACGAGCTTGCCGAATCCCTTACCAAAAGTTGAACGGCACTAACTATAGAAAGTGCAGCGTAAGAAAACTTGAGTCCTGTCTCCGACTGCTTGAGCTGTGTGACCTTGGCCCACTGCTCCACTTCTCTGACTTTCAAGTAATGCCACCCACTAGTCCTCACTGCTTCATGAAGCTACTTTTCTTAATTAATAGAGATCATTTTTAGAGCAATTTTAAGTTTACAGAAAATCAAGTTTCCATACACCCTTCCCTCTTCTATCCTCTCAGCTTCTCCAATGATTAACATCTTGCATCCATGTGGCACATTTATTACAGCTGATGAATCAGTATTGATACATTATTATCAACTAATTTACCTAGTTTGCATTAGGGTTCACTCTTTGGGCTGCATAGTTCTGTGGGTTTTGACAAAAGTCTGATTCTGATGTCATGTATCTGCTATTACAATATTATACACAATAGTTTCACTGCCCTAAAAATATCCACTGTGCATGAAACGAGTTTAAGCATTAAATAATATAACGGAAGGGTATTTTTTTGACCTGTAAAACTCTAAGTCAGTGTCAGCTTGTCACAGTGATAGGTTTCATTCATTCATTTAACATAATACTCTGTGCTGGAGACACAGAAACAAATAGGACACAGCGCCCATTTGCTAGGCACAGGAAATATACACATGGGTGACAACCATGGATATATGGTGATGTTCATGGTAGAAATCTCTAAAGTACTAATGCAAACAGTTAACATGCATTAAATATTAACTGTGCAGCATACAGAGTTACGTGATTTATACCACTTTATATAATTAAACTCCCACAGCCACCTATGTGATAAATACAATCACCTTCCACATATGAAGGCCTAAGAGAGGTCCAGTGACCTCCTCTACCAGAAGCACATACGGGCTCCCGAGAAGAGGTGACTGAGCTGAGTTTCTAAAGCAATCTGGGGTCACTGGGCACAGAGTAGGGTAAGGGCATGCATCACAGAGGAGCAAAGGGAAGGAGGTCACAGTGAAGTCACCCTGCATACATGCTCAGATGCCTGAGTGAGTCAATGTGCTCAGACATCAGGCAAAAAGAAGGTTGTAGCAAGACATGAGGCTGGAGGGAAAGGCAAAAACTAACTATGCGAGGTTGTGGGCTTGCTGCTGAGTTGGTTCTTTATTCTACAGGGAGTGGAGTATATAGAAGGTTTTTTTATGATTTATTTAGCCTTTTGGAAAGATTATTCTAGAGCAAGCTTAAAAGCAAGTTGGAAAGCTGACAGAAGACTAATTATAAGACTCAGTTTATTGGGTAACACTTGATAAACATGTATTATGTGCCAAGAGCTTTGTATGAAGTGCCTCACTTATTTGTCTTCCCATTTGGGGCCAGGTAGCAAATGACAGACTCTACACCAGTGGACATGGGAAAGATGAGACACATTTTAGAGAAGTCAAAGAAACCAAAAGTTTAAGGCTTGGGGGTAAGTACAGACCACAATAGTTCATGATTAATTCTCAGGGTGAGAAACATAAAATACAAGCAAAAGCAAAGTACAATTCTGCTAAAGTTGAGAAACAGAAAACTCAGAACTAGGGCAGCTTTAGTGCCAACAGGCTCAGCAGCAAAAGATTAGGCATACTTGAGTGACCTCAGTTCTGGGCATCGGTTGGGATGCTGGTGGACATTAGCTTGAATCAGCACTTGGCACCAGCACACGACTTTGTCGGCATCAGCAGTGTGGTCAGTGACACGAGCAGCCAAGCAGGGGAGACACTGACAGATGTGATGTGGGGAGATAATGTTTTTTAATATTTCTCAATTTATTTTTTTTTATTTCTCAGAGATTATTTTATCATCATCATTATCACCATCATCATCATCATTTGCCTCCCTCCAGAACAAAAGAATGTGGCTAATAACCTCAGAAGATAAAACACAGCAAGACCAGGCTGTAGCTAGTCTGTTGTAAACCTATAGCACATGCAAATGCACGTGCGTGCACACACACACACACACACACACACAGATTCTCTTGAAAGTCATAACTTTCAAATGCAGGAGCCAGGTGTTTGATAAAGGGCATTTTTCTTATTTTTTAAATGTTGATTTAAAGACTAAGTAACCATCACCTCACGGAAAAGATCTAATATTTCAAAATAAATAATATATTGGAATAGGAATGCAGAATATGTGAGAACCAGGTTGGTCCCACCCAAAAGCTTCAAAAGTATTACCAGCTGGTATAAGAGCTTACCCTTCCAAGAGAATGTGACTGCACCAGGCCAGGATTTCTGGAGAATTAATGACTCCTGGAGCAGACATTAGTCACAAACTGGTCAGAGATGGTCTGTAACTATTTTTCAGCCCTAGATGGGATAACTGAAGCACCTGTCCTATGCTCATTCCCAGAGTTCCCATTAGGATTAAATTCCAGTTACTTACAGAGGACACTTGCTTGATAACACAGCCTTTATTGGCTTCCTTCCCTTTCTGTCCACTCCCCACTTTCCTACTGATGTTTCCTGGGATCACCTCCCAAATAAATTACTTACACTGGAATTCTTGTCTCAGGTGTGAATTTGATTTAGAGAGAACCCAAACAAAGACACCTTGTCACATTAGTTAAATAAATAAATCTATAGCAGTAAGGGGAGAAAGGTGAAGAGAGTTCATGGCTATGACCCTTAACTTTTTCTGTGATAACAGAAAGCAAGACCATCTTTGCATAAATTTGAGGAGTGGATGGAGCTGTATAAGAGCTGGTGTGAGGAACAGATGAGGGCACCAACTGGGACCACGTAGGAAGATCACAGAACAGCACTGAGAATGTAGCTAAAGTTGGAAACCACACCTGTACCGTCATGTGCTTTCCCCCTACCTACAGCACCCAGCCATCTGGGAGCAGGAGCAGAGAAGCAGATGGTCAGATTGATCAAAAATAGGGACTGTATAGGAAAGTTGCCGCATAAGGCCCATAAAGTGAGATAACTAGGGGTGCTCTTGGCACGAGAGTGAATGGAGTGATACACGGTGGCCCAGGAAAGACAGAAAAGCCATGACGGGAGGGACAGTGGAGGGGACCATTGAGAAGAAACGAGAAGGCTGGAGAGGCAGGAATTCTTGCTCAGAGATGGGTGATGCTACACAGAAAATCTTAGATATGGATCAGCCCTAAGGTATGACAAGGACTGGGACATGGTGGCTACGGGAAGGGAATGTTGTCAACGTCTTAGAACTAAACAACCCGACGTGTGTGGTCTGATGACCATGAATTAAAACCAACCCTAGTCTATGGATGCAGCTCAAGGCTGCTTTAGATTTGCCAATTGTCATTATGTTCTGGCTCTCCTTGAGCCTTCAGAGAGAACAAAGGATGCCCTTTTTCCCTCTTATTTCTTTGCCTTCCCCTCTTTTCCCAAAAAATGAGTAGTTCAGATTAGATGCTGTGACCCATTGCTCTCTTGGTTTAACCACAAGCAGGAAAATACAGGTAAGCAATTAGAAGTCAGCACATGAAAAGAATCCTTGCCCAGAGTGTTGGACAACATGAGCTCTAAAATTTACTCTACCTCTGATTGCCCGATCTGCCAGGAACATTGTTTCCCATCAACTAAATGTAAAATATCTGAACCCATGAGCCACATGCTGTTCTATCGCCTACACTCAGGGAATGCTCAATAAATTCATATCATTGGGGTGGACAGCATTTCTTAAAAGCCCCTGGGTTCTCAGAAACCAAGGGCAGCTCAAATCAGATGAACTCTGCACACACATCACATTTTAAACAGAAGAATGTTCCCTCCAGCTCCCTCGTCCGCTTCAGCCTTCGGAGCCTTGAAATAATCAGCAGATCTAGCTGAAGCCCGTCCCTGTGGCCTGCTGCAAACAGGCGCATCACTAATGTCATAAAGGCACTTCCTTCCCCACTCGGGAGTGCAGCATTTTGTAACAATAAATATTGCTAAAAGAACAAAAGTCCCGTCAAGATCCCCCCTCCCCACCGTGGCTGACAAGGTCTTGATTTGTGTGTGTTAATGCTGAGCCCAACTCCCTCTTCATTAATTACACATCAGTGACCCGTTTGCCTGTGCAGCTCTGGGGGCCGATGGCTGCATGGTGACAGAGAGCAGGGGAGGCTGCATCTTAACGACCTTGCACACCTGTCCTTGGAGGCCCCGGGAGCCTGTGCAGCAACAATTATAAATACAAACACTGCAGCAGGCTTGTCTAGAATGACAGAGGAAATGAAATCTCTGCTCCAAAGGAAGGAAATCGCTGATGTCATGTATTCAACTTGCTTACGGGAAAAGTTGGGAGATAAGCAGCTGTCTGAGAAAAGAAGTGCTCATGAATTAATAATATAATATGATGATCATCATAATTTACATGCCTATTAGGCTTTGAAGTTCCTAAGATATTTTTGTCAAATATTAAGAATCAAATGCTTATTCCATTCTCTTTATTAAGGCAGAAATTGTTTTTCTCTTACATACGGTCTTCAGTCAGCGCCGCACACGTAGCACCCTGTAAATATTCAGTGTGCGAGTGACTAAATAAACTAATACACGAATGGCGAAGTACGACAAGCCTCGTCACTGTGCTCACGTCTCAGATGAAGCACCTGAGAAGCAGAATGTTTGAGGACTTGCTCAGAGTGTCACAGCTAATCGGCAGAACCAAACGTCAGTGCCAGGCTTTCTGCTTCCCAGGCCCATGTTCTCGCCACTATGTTTACTTAAGAGGGAGTTTTGTGTGGATGTGACGATTAAGAGTACAGGTGTCACAGAAGTTCTTCAACACCTCTCTCTCATCATCAGGGGTGCATGTTCTGGAAGGATACATACAAAGTGCTGGACTCTACTGACTCCACGAATGGAAGGGTTTTGTTCAGTCATCAGTCCCAGCAGATGGCATAGTGATTTCCTGCTGGCTGTGGCTTGTGGGGACCTGGCTCTTGAGGGCCACTACTCACTGAGCAGTGCTCCCAGCCTGAGGCCTCAGGGTAGTACCCCAGCGACGGAGCTTCCCAAGGCTTTGTTAGATGCAGCACGTAGGGACCAGCTTACCCCATGCTGATTCCTTCCTTAGCCCCAGAAGGACAAATTCCTTCCATAGCTGACTCTGTTCTTTCCCTACCATGGTTCTTTCAGGCCGCTGCGGTACCATGACGCTCTGGAATCCCCACCTGCTCTGAACAGCAGTCCTTTGCCCATCAGCACCCCCAAAGGTGGTCAGGGTCCACTTGTCATACCTCAAAAGCTCACCAAATTGTCATTGCTCATCTGGGATCCCTTCGCCCTTTAGGTTCTAAGATGCTTCTAGTCTATATTAGTCAGGTGTGGATTGTTTAATATCCATAATCACATGTCCTGGTCCTTTCTGGGACACTAGTGTCTACACTGAATGTAAGAGAGATTCCAAGAAGCCTGGAGAGAATCTCTGCTTTCCTTTCTAGTCCCAGGAAGTCTGAATCTTTTGTTTGGTGGCCAAGAATATTCATCACAATCTTGCCACTGGAAGGTAATCCTGGATTTTTTAAATGCCATGTCACATACTACATGAATAACCAAAGTCCACTGCCAGAGAAACATGGAGAAGAAATTTCACTGGTGGCCTCACACAAGCTTCTGGCAGTTGAGGGAAGGGGCTGCTCTGTCAGAACTATTCAAGGCTGGCTAGGTCCCTGGATTATCTAAGTTATATCTGCTTCCACTGAAGTCTCTGAATAGCTCCTGTACTTTTGATGTTTTGGCACCCAGCATGGATATCCCTTCTGGTAATAGCACCTGGATTCTACTGGGAAGGCCCTTCCCCACTCACAGTTCACCATGTTTGGATAGAACTTAACCCCTTCTCTAGTGCCCCAGGAATAAGTGTGAGAACAGTCAGAACTTTCCATCCTTTGGGCCAGTGCCCGCATCAGAGATGATGGGCATGACCCATGTTGATCAAATCAGGCTCAGTCCCTGGACACTTGCTGAAACTATTGAGAAAGAGTACATCACTTTCATGTTAGCGGAAAATACGTCTAGAACTTCTAGTGGTCATACTACATTTAGGAGAAAGGAGCCTGACTGAAAATTAAAACAAAGTAAACTAAAGCGGAGCCAAAGATGAAACATCAGAGTCCTAATGCTGAGGGGGTTTTAACCTGATTTCCAATTAACAGCAGGTAACTCAGAAATGGCTGGGCCATGCTATGGGATAGGAGTGCCACGTATTTTTTACCTGCATAGTTAACTTAATACAGTTATATTCAACAAACTACAAATTCCGCAGCTGTGCTGTCCAATGCAGTAGATATTGAGCTCATGTGGCTACTGAGCACTTAGAACACAGCTAGTCCAAACTGAGATGTGCTGCAAGTAAAAATCCACACAGAATTTCAGTCTTAGTATGAAAAATGAATGTAGAATGTCTCATTGATAATTTTATACTGACTACATGTTGAAAAGATAATATTTTGGGCATGTTGGATTGAGTATATTATTAAAATCAATGTCCTGGTAGGTACCTGTTGTCCTGTCATAATCCTCTAGAGTGTCCTCTTTTGCTCTAGTGTCCTGGTTTCAAACTATCCTGTTCATTTTTCATTAGTCCCAGCAATTAAAAATTATACCCAGGCACATTTTTATCTTCATGGTGTTGACACAAAAGTGTCAGTGTGATAGGCAGACTTCTGAGATGGCCCTCAAGATCCCCTCCTCCTGATTTTTGGTGTTATCCCCTCCCCTTGACTATGGGTTGGGCCTGGTGACCTGCAAAAATCATGGGCAGTCACTTTTGTTTGTGACTTCATGTTGCTAGCAAACTCTCCTTATAGCCTCTCTGATTTGCTCATGTTGATGAAACAAGCTGCTATATTGGAGGGGTCCACACGGCAAGGAAATGAGGGGTGGCCTCCAGCCGGCTGCCATCTAGGGACTGACTCTGTAATCTTGAAAATGGAACCTCCCCCAGCTGAGCTTTGATCAGACAGCAGTTCCAGCTGACACCCTGACTGCAGCCTGAGAGATTCTGAAGCAGAAGCTCGGGACTTCAGATGAGGTTTGTTTGGGGTTCTGCAAAGAGCTCAGGAATGTCCCTGGTGTACGGTGCAGGAGGAAATGGGGACAGTGCACATGTGATGCCACCAGGAATGGCTGTCTCTATGCAAACATGCAATTGGAAATTTTAGTCACTTGTCATTCTCTTCTTGACCATTTTATTTTAAAAATATACTAAAATAAAAACAAACACAGCAAAATGTTGTACTTATAAATGAAAAGTGATTTTTGTTCATGTCCCTGAAGTTGAAGCTTTAGTGATATAGAATCCAAGGGGGATGTTACAGGCACCGGATAAAGGCTTGGAAAGCAGGAGAGACAGAAAGAAAATGGTAATAACTGCAGAGGCCATGAAGTAACTCCAGCTTCTCTTCTTAAAGTTTCTCCTCTGGTCTCTCTGTCCCTCCTGGGACTTGTTCTGCAGGAATGGAGAGCCAGGGAAAGCCTCCCGCACTCTGGTTGGAAATGAGGGAGCCAAGGCAGATCCATAGCTAAAATGTGAGTCAAGAATTGCATGGGGAAAGAAAACAACAATGTGGATACTCATGGTACTCACAGATGTCATCTCAGCTGGGGAGCTGAAAACATGAGACAGGAAGACTGCAGTGGAACAAATTGGGACCTGAAGATGAGCGAACTTTCCAATAGATACCTTCTCCCCAAATAGACAGTATACATCAGTCTCTGCCTCGCTGCAGCTTCTTGCTGGCAGCAGATACAGCAACAGGCCTTGTCTCTCTTGATCTAAAGCTTCTTCCAGCTCAGCAAAGTGTGAGGCAGGGAAGGAATTCTTTTTTTCAGACTGGAGTCCTAAACTCTGAAACTTTGTAACTGCCAAGTCCTGTGACCCGGGACCCGGAACCCAACCTCCGAGTCTCAGTTTTCCCAACTGCAAAATGGGAATCACCGCTGCTTGTCTGTGTTATTCAGACAATAAGATAAAAAGTGATCGCAGCCCGGTGTCTTTCACTGTCATAAGAAATCAGTACACGTCCATTTCTTTCCTCTTTCCTGCTCTTCAAGATGCAGCTCTACTGTGAGTCACCAGGATGCAAAGTAGCTCAGTCCTCTAGTTTTACAAAATTCCTTTGCTAAGGACAATTGATTAAAGAAACACTGAGCAGGAACCCCCCACACATGGGGCTAGGCCTCTGGTTTGCAAACATTTTTTTAAATAGCTTAAGTCTTTGGTAAAGGAAATGTTATGTAAAGTGCACAAAGATCTAACCAAGTTAAACCCTGGCTACTTGTCTTCCTACTCCCCTGCACCCAGCCCCACCAGGGAAATTCCCAAGCAGAGTTCAAGGACCTTGGGCTTGATGTCTCCGCTTGCCCCCTTTACCGGAACGTTGACAGGCCAGTCGTGGATGTGGATGGATGTGGTGGGTGGGTGTGTAGTGTCTGTTCCTCTACAGCTTGATTCAGCAGAGTGCAGTGCGTGCATTTGCCTGGCGTTCACTGCAGGTAAAATCATGCACAAGCAAATGCAAAATTCGCAGTGTTCCAATCGCCCCCTAATCACTCAATCATGTTGGAACAAATTTGTGTTTGCAAAACAAGTGTTACAGCAGAACTGACTGTATCTAGCATTTTTAGGTTCTTATTTCTCACCCGCACTCTTCATTCCACTTGCAGAATAGATTATCCTGAATGCAAATCTCATCTTCTGTTTAGGATCTATCAGAAGAAACAGGTGGTCCAGAGGAATGTTTCCGATGATAAATGAGGCAGGAACTTAAAGGACAGAGAGACCATGGTTTGTTCTGGGCCCTATCAAAGTTTCCCTGATGAAGCATAAGTGAGCCTCATATTGAAGGGTAGAGTAGGGTAGACAAGCAGTGGGACTGACTATATGAGCCAAAGAGTAATCCAGATGCAGGACCAGGTTCTGCACCTCTGGAAACAAGTCTTATTTCTGAAAGGGATCAAGGTATCCAGGAGCATGCAGCAGGAGGCCCCAAGAGCTGTCCTGATGATGACTTGAAGAATTTAGGAACATGTCCCAATTTTCCTTAGCTGCCCTATTTAACTTGTTAAAATATCGTCCATGAATTTACCTGAACCTTTCTTTAAAGCCTCTATCTTAAGGAACATTGCTGTGCAAGAGCTAGGCAAGAGCCAGGAGCACAGTAATTGGAGCATCTGTTCTCCATGTGTTTAATTGAACAGTCACTGTGTTCAATGCCACCTAAGTAGAAAAGGAAGACTAAATTCCCATTCTCAAGGATCTGGCCATCATTCCAAGCCTCTCAGGAGCTCAGGGCCATCCTAAATTACAGAGCTTCTCTACTCTGTGTTGACAGCCGCTTCTTCTATCAGTGTTTCTCAACTATTGGTATTTGGAGTGGTGCAATTCTTTATTTTGCAAGAGTTTCTGGACATTTGAGGACAATTAACATCCCTGGCTAACACTTGCCAAATGTTACCGGTGCACCCCAGTCACTGTGAACATCCGAAATGCCCCCCTCACATGTTCAAACACATCCACAGGGGGCAGGAGGCTCCCTAGATGAGAGCCGCTGCCAACTGGCTGCTCACCCACACCCAGCCTCATCTTTCCTTCCCCCTGAAGACTTTCTGAGACACACACTCAAGCTGTTCTCATTTCTTTGGCATGGAGAAAACACAACTGCTTGGTTAGGCCAGGGGAAGACACTACAGCTAGGGCAAAAGGAGGAAAACTCTAATGGCTCCTCACATATTTCCTCACTCATTACACAGAAAATTTTAATATCATCGAATCCTTACAGCAGTTTTATAAATTTGGTTTTGATAAGGAAATTGACATAAAAACATACCCTTGGTTTGTCTTCTGGTTTGAGGTTAGAATTCACTTGTCCTGACTTTTTTTCCTCTGCCTGTTTCACTACCACTCACTGCTGTTTCCCAGTGTTGGGAAAAGAGCCTGAAATCTCTTTCACTAGCAGCTGACTTCCCTGTTCCAGGTTCTGTGGTAGCTCGAGTTTGTCACTGAAGCTGTTCACCAAATATTTCCAGGTGGTAGTATTACACTTTCGGCCCATCTCTGGGTCTTCAAGGCTGCAAAGCTAGTTCTGATCAATAAGTAGTGAGCATTTAATGATTAGTTCAAGAAACTCATGTCTTTTCCCTCTGACATAACAACTGACAGCATTCAGGATGGGGCTGCTCTGTAAGTGTGGGTCCAAAAGTAAGAAAACAATGGAGCAGAAGCCACAGCTGGCCTGAAGTGGACAAATAGTGTGAGCAAGAAAAAGTAGTTAGTTGTCATAAACAACTAAGATTTGGGGGTTGCTTGTCACTGCAACCTAGTGTGTCCTACCCTGACTAATACCAACAGTGCTCAGACATCTTGATGAAATAGAAGAACTCCTCAGATAACCTCAGTCCCTTGCCAACTAGCGCCTCCTCTAATTTTTTCATTTGTATCATTTCACCTCTCTCATCAACCCTCCCCCTTGAGAAGCATCCGTAGACCTGGCTCCAAGATATTTCTCTTTCCATTTGCTTCTCTCTCCCCTGTGTGACTGCCGGTTTCATAATACTAGATAGTGTGTGCCTCACTAAACTCTGCCTACCTCAGAACCTGGCACTGAGCAAACAATACAGAAACACTTGTTAAATAGCTGACTTTCATAACTTAGTGCCACAAACAAAAGGGAGGGGAATTATCCGAGGAAAGTATTTTCCCTCCTTAAATGCTGGAAAAAATAAGGAGGAAGAATGCACAGGGTGGAGGGCAATATTTGGGGAAACAATACATGCAGAGAAATTTGAAAGGTCAGGGGGGATTATAAACATATAAGCTATTCCTACCATAAAAGAGAGTTTTTTATCACCAAGAAAGCTCCTCATTAGTTACATCATGTCCCATAAATTATGGTACTTCATCAGCTATCAAATAAAAGACTTTTTATCTCTTTCCGGGTCTATGGTCAACAAAAAATTCAGTTCCTAGTTAATATCTGTGGAATCCCAGGATGACTCCAGAGGGAGCCGCTCAATAGCCCAATAGCTGATTACACTCATCCCACTCAGCTGTCCCAGGCACCCACTGCCGACAAAGTGAAATATGATATTGATCCGGCACCGCATCGTTTGGTGCCCGTGAATCTTTGGGGGCCATTTGCTGGCTGATTGATTAACACAAGTGTCATAATCACCTTGGAAGTACACTGCCGAGTGTGTGCACTGCTCTAGATGCTGTACTGACCACCTAAGGAAATTGGTTTCTCTCTCGGGGGTGGGTCATATAATCACATTTAATAAAACTCAAACAAATGCCGAGGAACTAGATTTATACGTACTCTAAAACATGCTGCTGCTCTGTCTCCTGGGCTTAGCAGATCTTGTTTCTCTCACCTTTTGGGGAATATTATGAACCATAACAAGAATTTAACCTGTGACTGAAATAATAGTAATTGCAGTGCAAAGGGAAAATTGTGCCAAGCACCACGTTACAGAAGTCTACATGCATCACCTTGGAAAGGTGATATAGTGGTTGAGAGGGTGGACTCAAGAGCTACTCTGGCTTGGCTTTAAATCTCAGCTTGCTGCTGATTAGCTGAGCAAGTTGCTTAACCTCTCTCTGCCTATTTCTTCATGTGTAGATTTGTTGTGAAGATTAAATGAGTTAATTTATGGAAACTATTTAGAACAGTGTCCGCCATATAAGTACTTCTCAAGTATGTTTTAATCTTTCTTTAGGGATATGGAGGAGATGGATGGAGATACCTATGAGTGTGTGTATGTGTATTTATATATATTTACATATGCCTCATAAGTATGATCAGTACATTCATTGCACAGAAAAGAACCTGAGACTTTGTGAGACGACAGCAACAAGATGGGGGTGAAACCAGCAATCAGACCTGGGACTGTGTAATGCCAAGGAGCACATTCTTAAATAGTAGCGTGCTGTCAACAGGTAATTATTAGTCATCAAATATTTACTGAGTGCTTACTATGTGTCAGGCCTTCTTCTCGGCACTGAGCCATGGTGGGACTGTCACTCACAGCCAAAGCTGGGCAGGATGATAAAGAAATACCCAAATGTGGTTTTGTGTATGTTCATTCAATGATGATCCCACCACTAAAGCTACGTCCTTGGACCCTCCACCCTAACTCTTACACCTCGCTCAAGTGGATTCTCCCTGGGCAGCATGCTAGAAGCCTTTTCATATCCCCAGACCTATTGTTCTAATTTCTGTTCTCCGAGAGCCATTCCCTTTGTTAAGTAACAGCACGCAGCCCTGACTAGCTCAGATAGCCAATACAGGGTGGGGCAAAAGTAGGTTTACAGTTATGAGTATGCGAAACATAGTTTATTCTTGTATTATTAATTATTAATTATTGTATTATTTCCCATAAGAACAATTGTACACCTACTATTCCACCCTGCAGTTCTCCTGATGAAGAATAGAATGTGAATCGGTAGGTGTCCCATAGGCAAGTTCAAACTAAGGCCTTATGGTGATGTTGGGATAGATTTCGAAACTGGAGCGCAGATTGGACTAAAGGGACTCTTCCAAAATCTAAGACAGTGCAGTTCAAGATTCTTGGAACTGGCTCTAATGATGAGAGTTCTTGTGCTACAGTCACACTGGAAGGAGAATCCATTCTGTAGAATTGAACTTTGGGGGTTACCCCTTTTCAATGTCCCTTCATCAACCACGACAGATGGCCACCCAATCCGTACATCCCACAGTGGCTCATTTGAACTTGGCAATGTGAGGTGCTTATTGTTTCCGTGTGTTACTCTGGTAACAGAAGAAAGGAATCTCTCTGTGATGGACGTGATCCCACATACAGTAACACCAGAAAATCAGCCTGAGGAGTTAAACACAGGAACGCAGTCCACACCATCAAGTGCGGCCAACTTTAAGTTACCTCGCCCTTTTCCTCCAAACAATCCAGTTGTCAAATCCTCATGCAGGTTATATAATGCTTTATAGTTTTTTGAACTTTTTCTTAGAGGCTTCTTTTTTTAAGAAAGAACTCTAAATTTTATTTTTCAAGTACAATTAGCAGTCAATATTATTTTGTATTAGTTTCAGGTGTACAGCACAGTGGTTAGACAACCATACACTTTACAAAGGGCCCCTCCTTGTTAGGGGGATTTGCCAAGGGAGAGATGTACTAGGCTTGCTGAGGGTTAAAAACAAATTTATTGAAAACCACATGGGTGCAGGTGAGGTGAGGCTCAGTGGGCAGTCACCACCCCGGAGGAGGTCGAGACTGTTTTTTATAGGGCTTAGTTGGACGGGAGGAGGAGTGGGGAGTGGGGAGTTGGGTAAGGAATCAATTTTGTTTGTTCTTTCTGTCGTTCCTAGAGTCGGGTACAAGTGTTCTCACTGGTCGTTTGTGGTGTGGCAGGGGCTTGTGGTCACTTTGTGGTTTGTAGGTTGTCAATTCCTGCTTCTGTGACTGCTCATACCAAGATACGAGTTTGGGACTCGGGTTGCCAAGAACATTATACCCCTGATATTTCCAGTGCCTACTTGGCACTATACATAGTTATTGACTATATTACAATATCATTGACTATATTCTCTATGCTGTACTTCACATTCCCATGGCTATTCTGTGACAGCCAATTTGTTCATTATATTATTTACAGTAGTCAAGATATGGAAGCAACCCAAGTGCCCATCAATAGTTGAGTTGATAAAAAAAAAGCTGTTATACATATATATAATAAAATATTACTCAGCCATAAAAAATAATGAAATCTTACCATTTGCAAAAACATGGATGGAACTAGAGGGTATTATGCTAAGTGAAATAAGCCAGACAGAGAAAGACAAATATCATATGTTTTCACTTATATGTGGAATCTAAAGAACAAAATAAATGAACAAACAACATTGAAACAGACTCACAGACACAGAGAACAGACTGATGGTTGCCAGAGGGGAATGGGGATGGGGGACTGGGGGAAAATGGTGAAGGAATTAAGAAGTTTTATAATTTTCAAATTAATCTCCTAGCCCCTCTAAGCATGTCTCTATATCTTTCCTCTCCTCATAGACAAGCTGTTAGAGAAAAGTACAGGCTACTGTCCCTTCCTTTGCCCCATTTCACTCTTTGCACTTCGACTGATGATAAGATGTCTTCCACTCTCACTTCAAGGCCACTGAGTGTGTCCAATATGTATTTTTAGACTGCTGTTTGGCCCTCCTTTGTAAATCATACTCACATCCCCAATTTGAGCCCTTTTCAAAACCCAGTTCTTTGTTTATGGCCCCAATGCTAAACACATCCCTGCCAATCTGGAGATACTGTTCTTCAAGTTTCTATCATAAAGGTTAGCTATCAATCAAAGTAGAAAGATTGAATACTAGCTGGAAAGTAAGGTGGAGACTGCAACTTTTTAAAAAAGAAATGTAAGATATTTTAGTATCTTTGCTGTTAGAAATGATCCAACAGAAAATGAGAAAATTAATAATATAAAGGGAAGGGTTACTTGCAGGAAAAATTCCTCACAAAGGCAAGAACTTGCTAAAAACAATCAGTTAAGGGGGAGAAGAGATTTAATCTTTTCCCAGAAAAATGGAAAATCTTAACCTAATAGCTTCTGATATCTTAAGTAATCTTTTAAGAATTTTTAATTTTCATTAAAAAATTATTTAATTTTTACCATAGTTTCTTTCAGTGTGTTTGTATACAAAGCCATCTAACCAGCTCACCCTTAAGGCTTCATGAAATGATTGCTTTCAAACTGAGAAGAGTAAAGGTTCAGATCCCCAAACACTGAATCATAACAAAACAGATGAAGGCAAAGCTTCCGAAGCTTCAAGGTTACTGCAGCAGCCTGTAAATTCCGAAGCAAGATTCGCCAGCATGCCTCTTGCTCCTCGGAGAAATCAGATCAACAATTCTTATCCACTTTCCTAGCCACTAGTGTACATTTTCAAACATTTACATCCTTGAGCTTTACCCCAGTCTTGATGAATCAGAATCTCCTGGGGAGAGTGGACACAGAAGGGCAGAATGCTACAGTACATTTCTCTGTTTGTTCATTTGCAAGCTCCCCCAGCTCTTCTTATGTGCACTGAAACTCAAATCCTAAATAGAGAAGCACATAGAGTGGTTTTTATTTCTATTTGTTTTCATTCTTGCTTTTAGCAAGCGCTTGTTATGTACCTACTGTGTGCCAGGCACTGTGTTTAGTTGTTGTTGGGTTTTTTTTAAGATTTTTTTATTGATTTTTAGAAAGAAAGTAAGGTAGAGGGAGAGAGAGAGAAACATTGATGTGAGAGCAAAACACCCATTGGCTGCCTCCTGCACAACCCCAACCAGAGATTGAGTCCAAAACCCAGGCCTGTGCCCTGACCTGGAATCTAACCAGCAACATTTCAGCACACAGGACAACACCCAACCAACTGAGACACACCTGCCAGGACTTTGCTTAGTTTTTTAGTATCAAGTACACAAGGTTAAAATGCATCAGTCCATGCCATCAAGGAGTTTATAATATAAACCTGGCCAATGCCAACCATGGCATGGAGGGAACCAGGAAAGTAAATGTCATGACCACTAGCATCTTCTCAGAGCTCCATCCAGCACCTTCCATTGGCCAAACCAGAAACCAGAAAGCAAGCAAACCCACTAACACCAGACCCTATATATCACCTCCCGGGGGCAAAACCAATTGGAAAGAGTGGAGGGTGGATTTGATGAGCCAACAAAGGGCATCCAAACAGGATCAGAAATTAACTTGATTAGGCCTGAAAGCTGTCCGTCAATATTTGAAATCTAAACAGTCATATCTCTAACTTATTCAGACATAAGCCTCTAATTGTCTCTTTGTGGCCAGCTTCTATGATCTCACGTGGACTTCCAACCATTGGCAGTGCCTTGATTAAAAACCTCCCAGTAGAAAATTGCACAGCCTAGCTCCTCATTGATCATAACCCCACACACAACGACCCATCTACATTTTCAGTTTTATTTCCCACTACTTCTCTGTTCATACTGAGATTCAGGTGAGCTGGATTTTTCACAGTTCCCCAAATAATGGTTTATTAATGGTATACTCTGATCACTCAACGTTCAGTTCCACATTTAAGATTCATTCCAAAGTCTACCTTCTCTGTAAAGCATGTCCTAATTGTTTAAGTTGATTGTAATCTCTCCCTCCTCTTTTATAGGGCAGGTCAAACTCCTGTTTACTAAACATCTGGTCTTCTTGTTATCCTGCAATGATCTTTTGAAACCCCCAAGATGTGTTACCTCATCCCTTGCTCGGGATGTCTTATATAACTCAATCCCCCATTCTAACCCTGAACCTCACATGCATGTGGGGTCTCTGAGCCTCTTATGTATGTGAAGTTCCCATACATATGTATGTATTATGTTTAGTTGTTTTCCCTTGCTAATCTGCTTCATGTCTATTTTATTTTTAGACCATCCAGAAGAACCTTGAGGGTAGAGGAAAGTTCCTCCCTCACAATGGTATCATGAATGTCCCTCACCCTCATACCTCTAAACCTAACCTGATGTCTTCTACATCATAGGTAACCATGAAAGTCTTTGTGAATTGTATTCAAATTTATGATTACAGATTTAAAGGAGCGTCTTAGATTTTTTCAATGAGAAAAAAACCATCAAAAGATTTAAAGTTGCAGGGAGTAACACATATTTTGAGGAAACATAAGAATTTATAATAACTAATCATTGAATGCTTGCCCTCAGCTCTTGTGGAATGGGAATGTGATTTCAGATTATATATTTATAGAGAAAAATTTGGGGTGGGCCATATCACACCCAAAATTAGCTAACTGGTAGCATTACATATCATGGGAATTGTTTTATAATCCAGAAGTTCCCCTTAACTTTATGAATATATTACCAAGGGGACATACCAGGTTTACTCAACCATTTTCCTTAACCTGAAAGTTCTTATTCAGGCAAAGGAGCAAAGAGACCTTCACAGAACCAGGACCCAGTGCCAAGTGCCAGAACTTTTTATTAGACTCTGTCCCACTAGATCATCCGTGACTCTTGGCAAGCGAGTGTCATACTGAAGACTTTGCAATTGCAATGACTAAAGAAAATTTTTCGTAAGATTTAATAAGCACACCAGCTTCTTTAATGATTTTTTATATTTGCTCAGGCAGCCCAGATACTGCCATCACAGCATAAAATTCCAGACTCTTTTGAACATATTTCACGCCTCTTTTTAATGACCTTAGTAGACAAATCAGGATTTTGGCAAAGCAAGACTAAAAAAATTAATCTTACAGTGATTTTGTGATGTCCAGTGACCAGATAATACAGAATGCATTCCAACCTAAAACGGTAATGAGAAAAGAGGTACAGGAAAAATAAAATCAAAATATTTACTTTACCCTTGAGGGGTTTATAATCTAAATGCACAGACAATGTGAACCCAGAATTCAGAAGTGAATGACGCATAACAGCTCGTAACCCAGAAGCATGATGATATTGAGGGGTGGGGCGATTGTTTAGAGTTAAAAGAGGAAGATGCAAGTCCTGTTTTTCCTCTTACTTGCTGTGGGTTTTCAGAACAGTTACCTAATCTCTCCTGGCTTCCGAGTCCTCTTCTGGAATAATACCTGTCTCAGAGAGACATTTCAAGGATTTAATAGGGAAATAATGTATGTGAAAGCAAACTTACTAAGCTGTAAACCTTGGACGTATATGTCTGTTCACTTCATAGACATTTATTGGAAGCCCACTATGTACTGAGTACTATCCCCAGCACCACAGGAGACCAAAATTTAAAAACTATAGACCTTTTCCTCAAAGTGGCCAATGAATGTGGTCCTGTAGGGAGAAGCACTGGGAACCACAAGAGCTGGGGTAGTGAGAGGCATCAAGAAAGGAGGGTGAGATGGGAATCTTCTAGGTTTTATAAGCTATGTAGATTATAGACAGCTGGGGCGACAGAAAAGGTTTTTCAGGCAAAAGTCAGTATCTCCTGGAGATAGGTAAGTCTGGCATTTTTGAGGTGCAGATCCTGTCTGGGAGAAATTCAACTGTGTATCTACTTCAAGATTAGGATTATTGAACTCAACCAATGCAAAGTAAAATAACTAAACAATTATTTAGTTAAATCAGTAGTAACACCTTAAGGTAAATGCATAGTAAGCAAATGAATTTGCTGACTGTGCTTAGATTTGGAGAGGTCCCTACTTGTTTAGGCAAAAGGAGTTAATCTCAGTAATGGAAGTGGATATTAAGAAGTTAGTCAAAAGGGGAGATTTGGTGGACATTTGTGGCTTAGTCCCCCTAAACTGGCAAATAGACTATCTCAGCTGCTATTTCCCATCATTTTTCATAGGGAGTGTCTGCCTAGAGCACTCCCTCCAGAAAAATGCTGAGGCTTTGTCTGAGCTCAATGGGAGGGCTTGTAGTGATGAAATATTGATGGTTGCCTTGGGCACTGGATGGCAGAGCAGGCACTCAAGCCTCCTCTTTGTCAGCCCTGCTTATGCCTGCCCCAGCTCCCTCCTGAGACTTGAAGAATTGAGGTTCTGGATAATGGCTGAGTGTGTTCACTGTCAATTTCACTAGGTTAGATTCAAGGAAGCAGAAAAACCCTCATATAAACTATAATATTCAAAGGTTTTCAGCTTAGCTTTTAGCAAAGCAAACCACTGCTTTCATTAGAACCTCTTAGTAGTTCAACAGAAAACAGACGTTTTGTTTTTATAAAGGTAACTATCTGAAGACATAGATAAAGGGACCCTCCTGCCCTTGAACAGCTCACAGTCTACTGGGAGGGAAAACAGTATGAAACAAATAACAGAATGAACGGCTTACTGTATAACAACAGCTTCCAAAGTGTCCATTTCCTTTACTTTGCTTAGGTGAACTTGGACAGTAGGACAGAAAAGAAACACCAAATGCATTTCCTTATCTCCAGACAAAATCTACACACAAACATGTTCTCTAATGGGTCCTCTAACAGTTGAGGGTTAATCAGCAGGAGTTGGTTCAATTCATAATCATTTACAGTGAGAGGTCCTCTCCTCCTCTTGCCAGATCACCCCCAAATTCCAGATAACCTCAGCTCCAGAGAGAGATCAGATAACTTACTACCCAGGTGTGAACTCCTCAGACATAATACCTATGTGAAAATTCACCTTGAAAGAAGCAGCAGGGATAGATAAGTAGAGAAGAGACCAGTTTAAAGGAGCAGGTTTCCAAACAGGTACATTTTCCCTCTTCAGAATCATGGAGGCAAAATTCCCAGAGACCCCAAAAACCTACAGCGAGGGCAAGTGTGTTTTCTGATTCAGGATGCTGCTGCTACATGGAGCTGGGGCTGCACAGCAACACGTGAGAGAGGGAATAACAGACAAGTTGAGAAAAAGACAAGGAACTTATCTGGTCTCACTAGCAGCTGCCAACCCAGCCAGTCTCTCCAGTGGTCAGAGACTGGCTGTGACTGGGTAAGGAGCAGGCAGAGACCAGCCGAAGAGGCCACCTGGTTTTCTCAGGCCAAACAGTCATTGTAGCTTCTTGGCCTGTGGCTGACACTGGCAAGGGGAGCCTGCTGCAGAGAACACCTGTCTCATGCAGAAAACAAGAAGGGACCCTGGTGGCACTGCCTGGAGCACAGTTCTCAGAGGATCCTCTGTGCTCAGTGAGAAATAAATTAAACATCACATGCTCTAGGGCTGGAAAGCTTTCCTGCCCTTTAGGAAGGAGAGAAAAGGCAAAATCTCAGAGAAAAAAATACCCTCTCTAATGAAAGAACAAATGCAAGCTATTGCCACTTGTTGCTGGAAATCTACCAGATGCCAAAAATTTTGCTAGGAGCTTTACATGTATGTTCCATGTTCACATGTGTGATTAACCCCACTGCGTCTATGAAGAAATAGAAGGTGAGAGGGAGTAAATAACTTGTGCAACCCACAGTCAATAGCAATTGACTTGGAATCTGAATCCAACTCTAAATGACAATAAATATTCTTTCTTTCTTCATGTTGATTCAATTTACTATCTGGTGTTTTTTCATTTCAGACTGAAGAATTTTCTTTAGTATTTTTGGTAAGGCAGGTCTGTTACTGATAAATTCTCTAAGTTTTGTGGGTTTTTAAAATATCTAAGTGTCTTAATTCCTCACTGATTTTTCTAACAATACTTTTACTAGATGCAAAACTCTTGGTTGATAGTCTTATTGTTTCTCCCACATAGACCATATTCTAGACCACTTGCTCATGGTGCACAATCTCAGTTGCTAACATTTTGTTGAGGATTTTTGTGTCTATAGTCATAAGATACATTGGTCTGTAGTTTTCTTGCCTGCTAGTGTTTTTGTCTGGTTTTGATATCAGGGTAATACTGGCCTCATAGAATAAGTTAGAAAGAGTTCTCTCCTCATCTATTTTTTGAAAGATTTTGTGAAGAACTAGCATTAATTCTTCTTTGAATGTTTGGTAGCATCCACCAGTGAAGTCATTGGGCCCAGGTTTTCTGTGGGAAGTTTCTTTCTATTACTGCTGCAAACTCTTTCTCGATTCAGACTTTCTATTTCTTCCTGGCCAGTTTAGGTAGTGTCTTTCTTTCTAGGAATTTGTCCATTTTATCTAGATTATCTAATCACTGGCATACAACTGTTCATAGGATTCCTCTACCATTCTTTATATTTCTGAAAGTTTGGAAGTAACGTTAGCTTTTATTTTTTATTTTACTATTTTTATTTTTCTCACTTTTTCTTGATCAATCTAGCTAAAGAATTGTGTATCTTATTGTTAATTTTGAAAAGCCAACTTCTGATTTAGTTAATATTTTCCATTGTTTTTCTATTCTCTATATTATTTATTTCTGTTGTAGTCATTATTACGTCTCTTGTTTACTTGGGTTTTGTTTCCTCCCTTTTTCTAATTTCTTAAGATAGAAGTTTAGGATCCTGATCTGAGATCTTTCTCTTTTTATGACATAGGTATGTACCACTATAAATTTCCCTCTAAGCACCGATTTAGCTGCATCCCATAAGTTTTAGTATGTTGTATCTTTATTTTCATTCACCTCAAATTATTTTCTAATTCACCATGCCATTTCTCCTTTTACCTATTGGTTGTTTAGTAGTGTGTGAATTTCCACATATTTGTGAGTGTCCCAATTTTTTTCTGTTATTGATTTCCAGTTTTTATTCATTGTGATCAGAGAACATACTTTGTATGATCACAATTCTTTTCAAATTATTGACACTTACTTTGATGATGTAGCATATGGCCCACTGTAGAGCATGTTCCATGTGTGCTTGAGAAACAAGTGTACTCTAATGTTGTTGGGTGAAGTATTCTAGAGAAGTCTGTTAGGTCTACATTGTGTATAATGTTGCCAAGCTTTCTGTTCTGTTATTGACCTTCTGCCTGGTTTTTCTCTTCATTATTAAAGTAAGTTATTGAAATTTCTGACTATTATTGTTAAATTCTATATTTTTTACTGAATTCAATCAGCTTTTGCTTCACATATTTTGGGATTCTTTTGTTAGGTGCACATATGTTTATGATCA
Source organism: Miniopterus schreibersii (assembly GCF_964146895.1). NCBI lineage: Eukaryota > Metazoa > Chordata > Mammalia > Chiroptera > Miniopteridae > Miniopterus > Miniopterus schreibersii. Next base: position 48,214,082 of record NC_138113.1, read on the forward strand.
TTATAACTTCCTGATGGATTAAACCTTTCATCATTATAAAAAGTCCCTTTATCTCTAGTAGCATTCTTTCTAAAGTCTAACTTTGTCTGATATTAGCATAGTCACTCCAGCTTTCTTAGAGTCGCTTTTTTAGCCTTTCACTTTCAATCTACATATATCTTTGAAACTAAAGTGTTTTTGCTGTAGACAGCATAAAGTTAGATCATGTTTATTTATCAACACTGCCAATCTCCAATCTCTGCATTATGATCCTACTGTTTGACTCATCCACATTTAATATTGTGACTGATATCATTGGATTTATATCTGCCATTTTACATTTTATTTTCTATGTCTCAGGTCTTTTTTTGCTTCTCCTCTACTGTGTCCTTTCTCATTAACTGAGTACTTTCTAGGGGAACATTGTAATTCCTGGAATGATTTTTTTCAAGTAATTTTCTTAATGGTTGCTAAAGGGCTTATCACATACACTTTAAATTACCAAATCTACTTCAGATTTATTCTAATTTAATTCCAATGAGATGGTAGAAATGTTACTCCTATGTAGTTCTATTCCTTTTTCTATGCTATTATCGTTTTATATATGTGTATATATATATATATATATATATATATATATATTACAAATCCATCAACTAATTATTTTAATTCTTCATAAAATTTTGTGTATTAAAGAAGTTGAGAAAAGAAGAGCAATTATTTATTTATAGTTTGTTGTATTTATCTTTTTATTTACCATTTCTCATTGTTGTCCTTTGTCCCACAAGTTTGAGTTACCATCTGCTGTTATGTCTTTACCCCTGAGGTAGAGCCTCTATCCTATGGTCAGGGGTTGTGTAGAGGAAGGGAGCCCCTGACTCCTAGGCCACAATCACCAGGAATTTTACCTCTTCAAATTTTGAGTTTGGGGGATGAGAAATGTTAGCTGCCTGTCCTTTGCAGTGAGATGAGTAAGCTTTTATTGAGCTGAGGGGAGAGGATATCCCATCTTCTTGGCTGCACCTTCCCAGAATACAGCTTTGGTCAAGCTGAGCTGGAGTAGAGGTAATGAGGGAGAATGTCATAGTTCAATGTCACAGGCTCTCACTGTCTTTATGACATTTTAGATTTTCTTACATAAACTATTAATTCATTTTTATATGCTGTAGGATTATTTATAGACACTTAAATGTTTTTAATGGTTTTCATCTGCTTTGCCTATTTTGCTGAGGACTGCATCTATAGTGTTCCTCATGATGTCATCTCAAAAGTGGAACCTCTCTCTCTCTCTCCCTCTCTCTCTCCCTCTCTCTCTCCCTCTCTCTCTCTCTCTCTCTCTCTCTCTCTATATATATATATATATATATATATATATATATGTATGTATTAATCCTCACCTGAGGATATTTTTTCCACTGCTGTTCAGAAAGAGTGGAAGGGAGAGAGAAACATCGATATGAAAGAGACACATCTACTGGTTGCCTCCTCCACTTGGATCGAACCTGCAACCAAGGTACGTGCCCTTGACTGGGAATCGAACCTGCAGCCCTTTGGTCCAAAGGCCGACACACTAACTACTGAGCCAAACTGGCCAGGGCCCCTCCTATATTTTTAATGTTTTCTTTATCTTCAGATAAATCCCCTTTTTTTTCTTATTCTTATTTATCATTCATTTATTGCACTTTGGGTTGATCATATTGACAAGTTTTTAAGAATTTTACTCATTATTTCTAAGAAAAAGGTTTTATTTTGACTAAATATCTTCTACTTCTCATTTTGTGTTTTATTAATTTATGCATTTATCTGTATAGGTATATTTTAGGTTATGTCTCCATCAATGTTTCCTCTACATTCTTTTGATTTATTTTGTTATCCTGCTTTAGCTTCTGGAGTTGAAATCTTAGCTCATTGATTTTCAGTGTTTTTTGTTTTCTAATAAATGAATTAAAAACTATAAATTTTCCTCTGGATGATACTTTGGCTTGATTCCATGGGTTTTTTCTATAAAGAGTTCTTATCCTTCTTTAATATTAAGTAACTCCTAAATTCTATCTTAATTTATCTTTAAATCACATGATGTCCAGATGGTTTGGTTTTGTTTTCTGTGGATTGTCAGGGCTCTCTTTTATTTCAAACTTCAATACATTTTAAATAATGATTCCAACCTTATAATTTCTCCTTTGGAGAACTTGTTGTGCTTTTATTTGTGAATGTCTACATGGCTATGTTTTATAAAGTTAAAGTGCAGACTGTAAAAAAGTTAATTTCAGTGAAATTGACTTCTCCTGGGGAGGAGTCATTTTATGAGTGTCTTATAATGTACTGTGGATATAAATATTTTCAGCGCTCAGAGCCTCTGCCATTCTCAGGCATATATCAAAACTGACTGTCTGTTTGTAGCCTCTGTGTTGCTCCTCTCCATCTCTTATACTTTTTTAATAATATAGAATAGAATTAACTTTTTTAATATATCTTTATTGATTTCAGTGAGAGGAAGGTAGGGGGAGAGAGAGAGAGAAATAGAAATGTCGATGATGAGAGAGTCATCATTGATGGGCTGCCTCCTGCACGCCCCTGACTGGGGATGGAGCCTGCAACCCCGGCATGTGCTCTGACCAGGAATCAAACTATAATCTCCTGGATCCTATGTCGATGCTCAACCACTGAGCCACGCCCAGCCGGGCAGAATTGATTTTTTTAATGTGTCCTCTCTCTTTCCATGGGATAGATCCATTGTTCCTGTTTACATAGAGGCTAGTAAAAGAAAGATAAAATCTTTGATTGCATTTCACACAGATTATAAGGATGAAATTACAAAACATTAAGCAAAAAAGCTAGTCATACCCTAATTCAAAGACTTTGGATGTAGGATCTGGGATTAAAAATAAATGGAAAACTTACCTATGCATTGTCTTACATGCTTAAGAGCAAGGTTCACATTTGTTCCACAAACAAGAAACTAGAGAATGAAGAAGTACATTAGTTACTAAAGTAATACCTCTTGGCCATGTATAATGTGGTATAAATTTTTCTTCATAAACCAGTAAGCTATTAGTCCTGGGAGTCAATTATTTTATTTTAAAAATAATTATGATTTAAGGAGCAGCACTAGAGATATCTACACTTGATGAAAAAAAAAG